>NC_081570.1:14785754-14809567 GCF_022355385.1 Mustela nigripes
ATATATTTTTATCCCCAGGGGTACAGGTCTGTGAATCACCAGGTTTACACACTTCACAGCACTCACCAAAGCACATACCCTCCCCCTTCTCCCAAACCCCCTCCCCCCAGCAACCCTCAGTTTGTTTTGTGAGATTAAGAGTCACTTATGGTTTGTCTCCCTCCTAATCCCATCTTGGAAGGAGGTTTTAATTTTTTCCCCACGATCCAGTAACAAGAATGAGATGGTCTAGGAGTACCTAAAATTAACAAATCAGCTAAAGATCTTGTGGCCATATAACCACCAGATAAGAGACCCTGAGTTACACACACACACACACACACACACACATACACACACACACACATATATATATATTTTTTAAAGAGACCCTGAATTATAAAAAGTCTCCCTTCTAGCACTCTAGTCTTCTGGAATATAATATGAACTCCTTAACTCTAAGACTTAAGATGAGTGTGTCCAGAGTCTGAGTCTCTGGACTGAAGAGACACAACACTATGAAGAGTTATTAAAAGTAGACACTTCAATAAAAAATTAAAAAAAAAAATCTTAAAAAAAAAAAAAAGTAGACACTTCACAGGGCGCCTGGGTGGCTCAATGGGTTAAAGCCTCTGCCTTCAGCTCAGGTCATGATCCCAGGGTCCTGGGATTGAGTCCCACATCTGGCTCTCTGCTTAGCAGGGAGCCTACTTCCTCCTTTCTCTCTCTCTGCCTGCCTCTCTGCCTACTTGTGAACTCTGTCAAATAAATAAATAAAATCTTAAAAAAAAAAAAAGAGTACATACTTCACTACTGGTAAGGGAAGGGCCTCCTTACATTGTCACAGGGTTGTGTATAAAGAGTAGAATGTTCCAATAATGGAACTTCCAATCAGAATTCCCACACTTAACACCCAGTTCTAATCTCTTCTCTTTCCTATCATTTTTTCACATTCTTTCCCTTTTTTGGATCCTGGTTTTTAATTCCTAGAAGCTGGCATTAAATCATTCTGATTACAATATATTCAAGAATTTTATTTAAAGTTTCTTGAGGCTAGGGATCCTAATCTGTCTTTTTTTCTTCCATAGATCCTTATGAGGACCTAGGAAAATCTGATGATTCTTCTAAGAAACTGGGCTACAGCAAGGAAAAAACCCAGCGGAGAGAAGGTTAAGTTTTTACAATGGAGATGTACGTGAAGACGAAAACTAACAATTGGGATAAAATACATAAGAATGATGGGTCACCTAGAGATGTCAACAAAAAGAAACACTAGGGAGTAAGTCAGTCTGTCACTGTTTTCCAGCCATCTTCTCAGGGGTTACTATCTGAAATGTAGGAATGCTTGGTGATTATGCTACCCTTCATATTCCCTTCCCTTCGTATTTCCTTCCCTTCTCTGACTTCTTCAACTAAGTTAAAATAGTAAATAAAAAATAGTATATAAATACAAAATAGTAAATTAAAAAAAAGTAAAATAGTAAAACTGGTCTGTTCAGGGTCCAGCGCTGGAACCAAAAAAGGAAAACAAACTGAGGGCACCAGAACAGAATTCCACCGCAGACAGACAGACATCTGTAACACAACTAACATTTTTTTATTTCCACGCTGAATCCCTACGTTGTACATCTGAAACTAATGTAACACTGTATGTTAACTGGAATTAAATTAATGTAAAGTTAAAAAACATACTTTTTTACTTCCAGCTTTAACTTTACATATTGTGAAGGTAAAAGTCAGGCTGTAGTTTTGTACATTTTTTTATTTTGGTTTGTTAATCCTTTTAATGTTCTCAATAATTGCTTTTTTCATTATATGGGTCTTTTTTCCTAATTCTTTTGTTTTCTATTTTTTTTTAATTTCCCTATTACCTTTATTATTTCCGTTAGGTTTAATTTGTTCTTTTAAAAATATCTCAGCTTTGTTTTTGTTTTTTAAAGATTTTATTTACTTATTTGACAGACAGAGATCACAAGTAGGTGGGGGAGGAGGAAGCAGGCTCCCTGCAGAGCAGAGAGCTGGGGCTCAATCCCAGGACTCTGGGACCATGACCTGAGCTGAAGGCAGAGGCTTTAACCCACTGAGCCACCCAGGTGCCTCTCTCGGCTTTGTTGAGGTAAAACCGACAAATCCAATAATAAGACATTTAGAGTGTACATTGTGGTGATCTGATAGACGCACACACTGTAGAATTCCCTTCACCTAGTTCATTAACACATCTATCACCTCACATATATATTTGGAGGGGTGCAAAGAACATCTAAGTTCTTTTTTCTTTGCAAGTTTCCCTTACACAATATGATACTATCAACTATAGTCACCATGTTTTACATTAGATCTCAGGCTTTATTCACCTTACATAATTTGTTAATTGAATAGCTTCGTCACATGGAGGCTGAGGTCATTAATTTGAGACCATTTTTCTCTCCTACTATGTGCATTTAGTGGTATAAACTGCCATCTAATATCTATATTAGTAGTTGTGATACACGGAACAATGCACTGCCAAAGATGTCCATGTCCCAATCCCTGCACCCTATGAATAGGTTACATGACAAAAGTAACTTTGCAGATGTGATTAACTTAAGGGATCTTAAGATAGGAAGAGTCTTATATTGAATTAACCTAGTGGACCCAATGTAATCAAAAGGGTCCATACAATTGGGTGGGAAGCAAGAGAATCAGAGACATATGAAGATGTTATGGTCCTGGCTATGAACATGAGGAAAAGGCCAGAACCAAGAGGAATATAGGTAGCCTTTAAAAAATGGAAAAAGCCAGGGAACAGATTCTCTTCCAGAGTCTCCAGAGAAAATACATTTTTGTTACTATTTCAAGTTTAGTCCAATGAAACTGATTTTGGATTTCTGACCTCCCAAAATGTGACATAATAAATTTGTGTTCTTTTCAGTCAACAGGTTTGTGGTCATTTGTTACAGCAGCAACAGGAAATGAGTATAAGCACAAATTTTGATTTGGGTTTTATTTCCACCCAGTTGAGAACACTTTATAGTTTCCCTTTTTACTTTCTCTTTTACCCCTGGGTTATACACAAATCTGTAATTTAGTTTCTGAATATTTGGGGGATTTTTCCAGAGATGTTTTTCTTACTGATTTCCAATTTAAATGCATTGTGGTCAGAGAACATACCTGCTTTGACTTGAATCCTCTGAAATTAAAACTTGTTTATAAGTCATAATATGGTCGATCTTTGTAAATCTGCCATTTGAACTCACGTGTCTGTTGTTTGTTTTGTATCAATTAGGTCAAGTTGGTTGATTGTGCTACTGAAGTGTTCTATAGACTTACTGATTTCTGTCTACTGTTTCTATCAATTATGTTTCTCTAATCAATTAGGTTATGGATGTCACTACTTTTTGAACATGTGAAATGCAGTTATAATAACTGTACTCAATAATTATTCCGTCTGCTAATTCTAACGGCTATGTCAGTTACAAATCAGTTTTGATTGACTCATTTTCTCCTCATTACGGGACCTGTTTTTCCCATAGTTTCATCAGTCAATTCTACTAATCATTTGAGAAGAAATAATATCAATTCTACACAAACTTTTCTAGAATACTGAAGAGGAGGGACTGGTTACCAACCCATTCTATGAGGTCAACATTACCCAGATGTCCAAATATGAAAATTATCAGAAAAGGCTAATATCCGTCAAAAAACCTAAATAATATTTTATCAAACCAAATTCAACAATACAAAAACAAACAAACCCACCCTACTTCAGAGAAATTTTATTTTAGGAAAGCAAAGTTGGTCTATTATTTAAATATCAAGTAATATAAAGCAAGTAGTTAACAAAAGAAACCATGACTGTCTCAAGATGTGTAAGAAAAAAATTCAATAAAATCCATTTCTATCCCTGATTGAAATAAAAAATCTCAGAAAATTAGGAATAAAAAAAATTCCCTTGACCAAACATTCAAAAACTTACAGCTAACGTCATACTTAATGGTGAAAGATTGAATGCTTTCTTTCTGAGATTGGGACCAAGATAAGAATGTTTACTTTCACCACTTCCAGTCAGTACTATATTGAAGGTACTAGCTAGGGCAATAAGTCATGAAAAAGAAATAAAAGGTGCCTTCAGTTAGAAATGAAATAGAACAGTCTTTGTTCAGGAATGACAAGAGTACTTACACAGAAAATCCAAAGAAAGTGCTACAAAAAAATGCTAATAAAATGAGTAAATGAATTTTAGCAGGACTGTAATGTAAGAGACTGAAAACTCCATTGTATTTCCATACACTAGTAATGAAAAATTAAAAATTGAATGGAAAAATACCATTTATAACAGCATTTAAAGATAAAAATTTGACAAAATTATGAAAGACTTGTACATTAAAACCTTCAAAACACTGCTGAGAGAATTAAAGAAGAAAAACTGTGATGATATGTCATGTTCATGAGTCAGAAGATTCAGTATTTTAAGATGTCAATTCTATCTATAGTATTCAACACAAATCCAATTAAATTCCCATAATGACATCAAGAGTTGCATGCTCTACTGACTGAGTTAGCCAGGCGCCCCAACCAAACGGCTTTTTTGTATTAAATATTTAGAAAACGGATTCTAAAACATATTTAACTGTACTAGAATTAAGATAAAAAACTTAATAAGGAATGCAAAAAATTAAATTATCATAAAAAAGTAAAAAGACTTAGAATGGCCAAAAAAATTTTTGAAAAAGAATAAAGTTGGAGGACTTAATACTATCTCATTACATGAATTATTATAGGCCTCAGAAATCATGACAGTGTGGAACTGGCATCAAGAAAGAAAACTAGATTAAAGGAAAAATAGAGAATCCAGAAATAGACCCACATATAATATATATAACATACTTTGGGAAAAGGTTTTAAGAAAATTCAACAGAGAAAGGACAGCCTGAAATTCTCACATATTGCTGGTGGGGCTGTAAAATAGCACAAATATCTGGAAAATGGTTTGTAGTTTCTTAAAAAGGTCAAAACATACATTTACATAGAACCAAGCCATTTCACTCTTACGTATTTTACTCAAGATATTCAAGAGAAATTACAAAATATATCCATAAAAAGACTTGTATACAGATGTTCACAGAACTCTGCTCTAATAGCTCCAAATTGCAAACAACTCAAATATCCAATAGGTGAACAAACTGTGGCACATCCATAGCATTATCAGTAATTTTTTAAAAAAATGAGCTACTAACATATGTAACAATATGGATATATCTCTTGAGTAAAAAAGCCAGATCAAAGTTTATGCTTTCTGATTTCATTTGTACGACATTCTAATAAATGCAAACTATAGTGACAGAAAGCAGATCAGTGCTTGCCTTTGGAATGGAGTGAGGGTAGTGCAGCTCAGAGGGATTTATAAAGAGGTATGAGGAAACTTTTTGGGGTGATATTATGTTTATTAGCTTGATGGTAGTAATAGTTTCATGAGCATATATGCAGATGTCAAAACGAATACAATACTTTAAAAATATATATGTTAATTTTATGTGAATCACACCTCAAAGGTGTTAAAATGGTTCAGGTTGTTTCTTAAAAAAAATTAAAACGGAAGTATATCCATGTATCTATTATGAACCTGCTAAAAAATGATAAGTGTCTTTAAAAGACTTTGAAATAGCTTGTGTAGTATTCTTCCATTTATAAAAAGAAATATATATCTGTACACCCAAGTACATCCCTTGGGGCTCCCAAGGGCTGTTTTTTCTTCCTGTTGTTGCTTTTTATGTTTTCTTTCTTTAAATGATAAAAGTATCAGTTGAAACAAATATAAAGGTAACACCCCCCTTTCCCCAATTAATTACTTCTAGTGGCTTGAGGTAAACAACATTAACACTCTTTGGTATACAGTTGGCCATCCCTTAAAGACTCATACAAATAATCATAACCAAATACATATATTTATTTTCAATGGAAAAATAGTCATACTAAAATTATTTTGCAAAATGCTTTATTTTCCCTTAATTTATTATGAAAATCTCTCCAGGTTATCACAGTTCTATCTCATTCATATATTAGTTGTAAAATATCCAGAATAAATTTGTATAATTCCCTTTGAAAGATATTTTGCTATTTTCCTACCAGATTTACCGCCAAAAAGGTAAAAGTTAACCCTTACACAAATACATGAGTGTTGTATTTCCTCCCTTCTCACAGGTAACTTGGTATTATAGCTAAAAATGGTATTTCTGGGGCATCTGGGTGGCTCAGTGGGTTAAGGCCTCTGCCTTCGGCTCAGGTCATGATCTCAGGGTCCTGGGATGGAGCACCACATCGGGCTCTCTGCTCAGCGGGGAGCCTGCTTCCCTTCCTTTCTCTCTTTCTGCCTGCCTCTCTGCCTACTTGTAATCTCTGTCAAATAAATAAAATCTTAAAAAAAAAAAAAAACCAAAAACATGGTATTTCCCACTTAATAATGGATGAGCATCTTTTCTTTCTTTTTTATAGGGGGCCTATTTGTTCTTTCTTTTCTATGAATTTTTATTTTTGTTAGTTACTCAATCTTCTTTCAGGTTGTTTGCTTTCTTATTTTTTTTAACTCACAGGTACTCTGCAGACAGGTTAACCTTTTACATACCCATTGTCCTGTTTCTTTTTGCCAAGATAAAATTCAGAATTTTATAATGAATTTTCTCTAATGAATGCATGTTGTTTTTACAAACAACACCAACACAAAAACTATGAAAGAAAACATGCATTTTAATTATTCTGAAATTAAGGCAAGGAAATTTGATAATGACTCAAAAACTTAAGAATGTAGAACTTTAAGATACAAAGATTTTTAAATGGATTCACTTGGGGGAGGCTGGCTGGCTTGGTCAGAAGAATATGCAACTCTTGATCTAGGTAGGGGTTGTGTTGTAAGAGTTTAAGCTCCATGCTGGGGGCAGAGATTACTTAAATAAATAACACTTGAAAAAAAAATTGATTCATTTGGATGAGAATAAATCCACTACTAGCAATCATCTACTTCACAATCGTTAGGACCACATGTTCCCCTAGTTTCTGAAGCATATCCAACCTAGGAATTTATCTTCTATCTTGCAGGACCACTTCCTGCCCCACCAGCACTAAAAATTTTACCACGAACACATTTAATGAGTCATTGCTATTCTAAGGCAATCAAGGACATGACACAAGTGAAGAATCCAATTATTAGAGTTTGAGCCCTTTGAGGACAAGGACTGCATCTTTCTTTTTGGTCTCCTTTGTATATCCACCATTTAATATAGCACCTAATCCATGGCAGATGCTCACTGAAAATCTGTTAATGAATGAACTCCGTGCAAGCAAAATTCAGCCCAAAGTTAATGTCTCTCCATAACACTAAACACTGGTTCAGTCTCCTGTGCATTTGGAAGTATTGCATTATCTCCATTTTGGAGATGAGGAAACTGAAATACAGACAGATGAACTCAATTGCCCCAAGCCCAGAAACAGTAACCACTGGAGCTGGAATTGAAGCACAGATGTAACTGAAAAGTCCTTGGGTTCTCAACACAACACCCTCTTAACTCTGGTTTGTTCCTGCACCTTCTCCTCCAAATTCCAAATTCATTTACATTTTGGTTAAGAAGACTTTTATTCTGTAGCAGGAAGAGGATAAACAAGGGAGGGCAGTGTGAAGAACAGTCTGTCTATCACCACTACTGCATAGTATGTCATAAGGAAAATAAAATGGTAACGTGACGTTAAGGAAAAGATCTGTTCCTAAAAGCCAGCCGACGGTCCATATGCAATTCTGTCAGCAGTAAGAGCAAAGATGACTCCAATAAGGCCATCAGCATATTTTCTAAGTGTCTGTATTTTACTGCTCTTTTTGCATTAACCTAGGCATTTCTGCATTTTAACAAATGCTCTTGTACCACCACTACCATAATCAAAATAGACTACAACTAAAGGTTTAAGTCCAGCACAGACGAAAAATTGTCAATCGCTACAGCACAGACAAGACACTATAGCACAAACAGCTATGTTTCTGTTTACTCAATGCTTTTCACCTCTAAATACAACACTAAGGCTCACTGCCTTGAAAATTCTAGAAAGTAGATTAAAAAAAAAAAAAAAACACCTTCCTGTTTGATCCATCAGTGAGACCACATTGCCAGTGCTTTGCAAAATGCCCAAGATCACAGAAACCTTGATTTGGGAGAGCCACAATGCATGATAATATACATCCTAACAGATGTATTTCCTCATTTCTTCATCTTACTGCATAGATTTACTCATCTCTCTGTAAGATCACTGAGTTCCCAAATACTGTCAAGTGACAGAGTTATTTTTAGGTGTTAAGGGTCAAGGAATTATCAGAATGGAAAATTCTGTGAAGACAGCCATACAAAAAAAACTGTCAACAGGTTCTTTAGCAAGGTGAAGGCTGAGAAGTGAGCATCATGACAACAATGTGGGAATTAGCACCTATTAAACAGTATGAAGGACTGGCCAAAACAAAATAAAATTAGGGAGAGCTGGGAATTCGGCCTTAGCTGAAGGCTTAACCCGAGTCTGGATCTTAGACTTTTGAAACAACTGTCTATATAACTCTTGGAAATTATTTTCTGTGGAAGACTGGAGTTTCCAAGAAAAGTCTCAAAGCAGAAAGAGCTGTGATAGTTGGGGCAATCCACTAGTCTATGAAATGGACTTTCTAGAAAGGAAAGCAGATTGAACAGTTGGATGGATAAGTGAAGGGGATGGACAGCTGGAAGGACAAGAAAGGTCAAATTGTAGGAGTCCTTACCCAGAGTGACTCAACAGAGGCAAAAATACACAAGAACTTAGCTAACTAAGAACTAAGGAAATGCAGAATCATTACTTATAGAACACCAATCCCTGATGTGTTTCATCCATTAATACTGACATTGCGCTCTCAGCCCAGTCAGGTGTTCCATATTTGTGACATCAGACAATGCCCCTAGAATGGCTACTACAGTGGTGCATTCACTATGTAGCTGAGAACACCCTCTCAAACTCAGGTAAGACATAGCTACTGTAAAACAATAAGATAGAGTAAAAATAATACAAAGTTCAGACATAAAATACATCAAAACACAACTGGTTTTTGGTTGTACTCCCAACATTCTTCCTAGTCTGGTACTGTTGATTATGATATTTTTGTTGAAATCTATTTCCTATTGTCTAAGCTATAACTTCCCTAACTAGATTCATTTCTAGCTTCAGGGTTTCCTAGCATTTACTTCTAAGGCTGATGCCTCTGACAGATCCTTTTCTTTTTTTCTTTTTCTTTTCTTTTTTTTTTTTTTAAGATTTCATTTATTTATTAGAGACAGAGATCACAAGTAGGCAGAGAGGCAGGCAGAGAGAGCGGGGGAAGCAGTCTCTCTGCTGAGCAGAAAGCCCAGTGTGGAGCTCGATCCCAGGCCCCTGGGACCATGACCTGAGCTGAAGGCAGAGGCTTTAACCCACTGAGCCACCCAGGTGCCCCCCTCCGACAAATCCTTATATATACTGGTGACACAACCACTCGAAGTCCTATTCATTTTTTTAAAATAGCTTTATTGAGAAATAGTTAATATACTATAAAGTTCACTTTTTTAAAGTATACAATTCAGTTGTTCATAGCTGTAATGGAAAAGTCTTGCCACTTTCCTTTGTAGGGAAATTTCCTATTGTGTGTTTCCTTTACCACTTGGAACACTTCTGACACTTCTTGTCATCAAATATATGGGGTTTTCCCCTCCATAACAAGCAATTCTCCATGACACTCACTGGATGTCCTACAATTTAACTCAACTCAAACATTATCAACCTGAAGATGTCAGATCCCACAGGTTAGGGCTCAGTTCTACAAGATTTTCTCCTCACTCCTACTTCAGATGCCAATCGAAAGCCCAGGTGGCCAATCAGTATAGCTCAGAAGTTCCAAAGACCACCCTCTCCTCAGGTTCGAAAACATGTACTTGCATTTACCCGTTGAAGATATGATTACCAGTTTAAAAGATATAAATAATCAGATGAAGAGCCAGATGAAGAGGCGTAAATAGACAGGGCGAGGTCTAGGAGGGTCTCAAGTGCAGAAGCTTCGATCCTTGGAGTTGGGAGTACATTAGTTGTTACTGGTGTGGACGTGGTTGCCAGCCTGGAAGTTCTCCAAACCCCCTCTCTCTGAGATTCTACGGAGGATCCCTCACATAGGTATGACCAAATACTAATTCTATATGCAGTCCCGTTCTTCTCTCAGGAGGATGGGGCATGGGGCTGAAAATTCCAAACTTCCAATGACTTGTTGGTCTTTCTGGTTACCAGCCCCCATCCAGAAGCCATCCAGGAGCCTACCTAAAGTCACCTCAGTAGAACAAGAGGATCTTAGTACTATCGCTTAGAAATTTACAAGGCTTTTAGGAGCCATCAGTGGAGGTAAAAGACCAATATTAGAACAAGAGATGCTTCTAGTGTTCTTATCCCTTAGTAAATTACACGGGTTTTAGGAGCTCTGTGCCAGTAATGGGTGACAGAGACCAATATATATTCTCCACTGGAGTGCCTGGGTGGCTCTATCAGTTAAGTGTCTGCCTTCAGCTCAGGTCATCATCCCAAGGTCTTGGGATTGAGCTCCATGTCAGATTCCCTGCTCAGCAGAGGAGTATGTTTCTCCCTCTCCCTGTGCCCCTGTTCTTGTGCTCTCTCTCTTGCTCACTCTGTCTCTCAAATAAATAAAATCTTCAAAATACATACATACATATCTACATCTATATATATTCTATTATTGCACAACAGCATATTCACAGAGTTGTGTGACAATCACCACTATCTAACTTCAGACACTTTCATCCCCAAAAGAAAGCCTATACCCACCCTCCCTAGCTATTCAATCTCTGACAACTATGTTTCTATTTTGTGTCTCGAAGAATTTGCCTATTCTGGACATTTCACATAAACAGAATCAAACGCTATGTGGTCTTCTGTGACTTTTTCACTTAGTATGATGTTTTTAAGGCTTATCTATGTTGTAGCATGTATCCATACATCATGCCTTTTCATGGCAGAATAATATTCTATATTATACACACACACACCCCATTTGTTTATACATTCATCAGCTGATGGGACTTTAAGGTTGTTTCTGCTTTGGGACTATCCTATTCATTTTTTTCCCATTCGTTTTTTTCTCTCTGCTTTTCTTCCTAATTTTCTACTCCTGACCTAAACAGGAAGTTAATGTTATTTGTATCATCTCCTTAAATACATGCCTAAAGTTTTTCAATGGTACAGATTTTCCTGGTAAAATACACTGTTCTAAGCATACCTCCTGCCTTCCAAATGACAGCAGAGGTCACCACTAGAGGTGTCTCGCCACTGGGAAGGTTAAAAGATATAATGGGCACAAAAGCCTCTAATCAAATTTACACACACAGAAGGGACTATTGTGAAGGACTTTCCACCATTTCATGCTCATGATTTAAGAACTTCTGAGATGGTATCATCTTATTAAGCTTCTCTTCTTTGGAATATAAATTCCTAAGGACAGTGATAACGACAACCATTTATTCTGTGTAATATTAGTAGAGTTCAAAGGGAACATTTGGTCCCTTAATACTAGCTGAAAATAGAAATAATATTTAACATTTACCGAGTACTTACTGTGTGTCAGACACTGTGCTAAGTGTTTTACATATATCACATTTTATGTTTACTAGAATTTTATGAAGTAAATACAATTATCATCTTAAAATTCTGGACAAGAAAAACTCTGAGGTTAAGAAACTGGCCCATGAGGGACGCCTGGGTGGCTCAGTTGGTTAAGAAACTGGCCCATGGTTACAGAGACAGGGGAAAGGCTAAGGTGCAGGAGTGTCTGACTCTGTTGTTTTGATCTTGACCACTACACTTTATTGATAATGTTGAGATTAACCAAATACACGAAAAGTAATAAACAGATCCTATGCATATATATTCAGAAGATTGCTCCTATAACTAAATATAACAAGACCTTGTAGTAAAAAGTGAAAGTGTAGAGTTTGTTTTGAAGGGGAATACCCCCCAGTGCCACCCAACATCCTAAAGGGTTTAAGCAGAGATAAATAAGGAGTGGCAAAGTCAGATCTGTATTTTTAAGAGATGACTGCCAGATGGAGAATGGATGTGAAGGGGGGCAAAACTGGACATGTCAGGGACACGAGAGGTCATAACGCAGTGAGAGCACTAAAAGGAGAGGAGGAAACAAATTCAACAACCATATCAGGTAAAAATCAGAGAACCTTGTTAAATGATTACACGGGGAAGATGAGTAACTCAAGGAATAAGTCCATCGACACTGGCTTCAGGATTTTAGCTTATGTAAAGCCTGTGGCATTAACTGAGATAAAGGAATAGGTTTAGGGAACTAGGTGATTAGTCAGACAGTGGACATGTTAAATCTGAGATGGCTCTGGGATTTCCAAATGAAGATATTTGGCAGGCAACAGGAAACGGAAGATAGAAACTCAGAAACAATTATGAGTATAGAGATAAAAATTTGGAGGTCATCTGCATATACCACTGGGAGCCATCTACCATCAGAGTAGATAAAATCAACCCTGAAGACTGTGTTGAATGGTGACAGAATGAGAGCATGACCCAAATATAACGAAATTGTTTTGAATGATGGAACGGTTCTGTATTTTGACTGTGGTAGTGATTACATGAGTTAATGTGTCTGTCAAAATCCACAGAAATGAATGCTAAAGGGAGTGAATTTAACTACAAAGAAATAATATGCAATAAATCTTACTAAAGGAAAAAAAAAAGCAGAGAGCCACGAGTACTGTCACATTTGGTGAAAAGACCATACAACAGCATGCTGGGGGCAGAAAGCAGATGATGTTAGTTGAAAAGTAAACAGAGAAGGAGCAAAAATGATTGACTGTTCTTGGGAAGCCTGGAAGAGACAAGGAAGAGCCGAATTTCAATGACAGCTAAGTGGACGTGTTGGACTGAGGGTATGTTTTCACTAGGAGGTAGACTTCAGCAGATTTACAATGACAAAGAAGTCTATGGGAAGGCAGTGAATATATAGGAGACTGCAGGGGACAACTAAGAGACTCCGGGGAAAGTTTGGATGGAGTCAGACTGGTAGTTCTAGCATAAGGTTAAAAAAGGCATACTTAGGGGCGCCTGGGTGGCTCAGTGTTAAAGCCTCTGCCTTCGGCTCAGGTCATGATCTCAGGGTCCTGGGATCAAGCCCCGCAAGGGGCTCTCTGCTCTGCAGGGAGCCTGCTTCCTCCTCTCTCTCTGCCTGCCTCTCTGCCTACTTGTGATCTCTGTCTGTCAAATAAATAAATAAATAAAATCTTAAAAAAAAAATAAAGGCATACTTAATGCACTCAATATTCTACAAAGACACAAAGTCATCTGCTGAGGGTGAGGAGGTTTGGGCTGAGTATAGGATTTCATATAGGAATGGCTGGGCAGAGAGCATGAATTGGTAGATATATCTACATTCACAGTGGCAGGCATTGTCCAATAGTACTCTGCCTGCTGGAATTTAAGAATAGGGAAGATGGGGTAAAGCTGACTAACGTTTCGCAAAAGGAAAAGTTGGTAGGAAAACCACAGATTTTTTTAAGAGGAGAGTCCAGATAATCATTCTCCTCCACCTCTGCTTAAATACTTGAAGACTACAGCTCTGTTCATGTGACTTAAACATAAAATCTGCTGCCTCTCCAACACTCCTTTCCCTGATTATTTTTATGTCACTTAAAACATTCTAACACATGGGGCACCAGGCCAGCTCCATCAGTGTAGCGTATGACTGGATCTCGGGATTGTGGGTTCTAGTCCTAGGTTGGATGTAGAGATTACTCAAAAATAAAATCTTAAAAAACAAACAAACAAAAAAACCCTTTTTAACATACTACAAGGGCAGAGATCTTCTGGATTCTTCAGTTCTTGGAAACCTTGAGTGCCCCTGACGACTGACTCATAGGAGGCCCTCATTAACTATTTGTATAGTTGAAACAGGTGGGCTTCTACATTTCTCTCTGAATATGGGTCACCAGCCGCTAAAATTCCAAAACATTCAAAGAACTTTACCGCAATATGGAAAGTATGTTAGAAAAAGTAACAGAAATGTGAGGTAACAGGCGGCTTGAGCCTCTGAGAAACCAATTTACCATTGCATGGCTTATTTTTTGTATCAGCAAAATAGGAACAATTCTATCCCAGGAATAACTACTTAAGTCATAAGATTAATGCCTGAGAAAAGGCTCTGTAAAAATTAAGAAAGTAACACAACTTTATTATGACTGCAGCAAAATTAGCAAATATGACTAATACTAATACAGCAACAGTAAATAGGAAAAAGAAATATATTGAAGAAATGTATTTTGGACCCCTTTTTGCACTAGTAGGTAAAATTTTCTTGTCAAAAGTATTAGAAACAGTTCTCAAGACTACCATGTGCAAGATGGAGATCAGCACTGGGAGAAGAAAACACTTTTAGCAAGACAAGGTTTTCCTATCGAGAGCTCTCTTGTCCAACAGAGAACAGCATTTCCTAAGCTGTCCGGATTACTCTGTATGGAGGCAGGTAAGCACAATGGTTTTTTTTTTTTTGAAAGTATATTAGTATGTCTGGGGAAAAGTGGGCTGAATTCTGAACAAAGAATCCATGTCTACTCATGGAGATATATAGGACTATGTTTATTAATATCCAATGAATGAAACTTTTGAGACTCATGTTGCAAAGAAATCAACTACTATAAATAGTAGGAAAGTGTATATCATACACAGATGAGAGATCATACAGGGGCTTGCCACAAGGCTTGGCACTTGAGTCTGTTAGTACATTATACCATTTGGTGTCTGGGCTCATTCTGCAGCATATAAAAGAACTTGAGGGGCACCTGGGTGGCTCAGTTGGTTAAGTGTCTGCCTTCAGCTTCAGATTATGATCCCGGGGTCCCAGGATGGAGCCCTGCATTGGGCACTCTACTCACTGAGAGTCCACTTCTCCCTCTGACCCCCAACCCCTGCTCATGCTCTCATTTGTTCTCTCTCAAATAAATAAATAAATAAATGAACTTGACCCAACCCCAATATTTTCCAGAAAATGCTTAAGATTTCACTGTGAAGAGCAGTAAGAAAGTAGGAATCACACGGCAGAAATGTACCTTTCAGGCAGCTTTGTTTCAACTATTTTTATAAATAAGGTGAGGAAAGTCAATCATTTTGATTTATTTATTCCTAAGGATCACTCAAACTCAAGCTTCTGAAAAAGGGAGCCTAAAGCCTATGTTTTAAAAAGTGCTCTACTATTTTGATGGATAACATGGAACCAGGAACATGTAAGAAGTCCTGCACATAAGGCTTCAGAACATATTTTCTGAGAAACTAAAGGAATATGAGAAACTAAATTATAAGGGTATAGATTAAGGGAGGGATTAGGCTGGCTTGTGGGAGATCAAATCACAGGTGATCTGTATTTAGCCAGAGGAACTAAATATTCCAGGATGTTTCAAATATTTCTTAGAAGGTGTAAGTTGAGCAAGGCAAGAATAAATTTTAGATTCCTAATTCTTCTTTTTTTAAAGATTTTATTTATTTATTTGACAGATCACAAGTAGGCAGAGAGGCAGGCAGAGAGAGAGGAGGAAGCAGGCTCCCTATAGAGCAGAGATCCCGATGTGGGGCTCGATCCCAGGACCCTCGGATCATGACCCGAGCTTAAGGCAGAGGCTTTAACCCGCTGAGCCACCCAGGTGCCCCTAGATTCCTAATTCTTGCTGCTGACCATCAGATCATGGTTTTCACATGGGACTCGTGTTAGTCTACCCAAACTGAAAGGCTTTTGTTTTTTTGTGCTTACTTATGTTTTATTTCTTTAAAGGCACTACGAATTATTCTCACAGGTGAAAATCAATCAAGGATTACTACTAAAATATATTTTCCCGAGTTAAACTATGTTCCTTTTATGCTGAAGTGAATCAAAGCCAAAAGAGAGAACAGCAATGTCACTGGCTGTATGGATCAGTATTTTATTAACACCCACAAAACACACAAATGTACCTCCATTTGAGAAACAAATCTCTCGTCTTGCAACCTACAGAATCTAGAAACCATCCCTCAACCTTAGCTGAGATTCCAAGAACATAAGGGAAAACCCTGGAAGCCACATAAACAAGGTCTGTTGTTGCTACTACTGTAGTCACTACACTACCGGGGATATGGGACACTATGCCAGTCTCTAAAACACAGGAGTTTACGTTTTAACATCAATGTGGAGATGAAAGATCTTGGATCCCAGTGAAGTGAGGACTTGGAATTGAGGTTCTCACAAAAAGCCCTGAGACTCCAGGGGCGCCTGGGTGGCTCAGTGGGTTAAAACCTCTGCCCTCGGCTTGGGTCATGATTCCAGGGTCCTGGGATCGAGCCCCACATCGGGCTCTCTGCTTAGCAGGGATCCTGCTTCCTCTCTCTCTCTCTTTGCCTACTTGGATTCTGTGTCTGTCAAATAAATTAATTAAAAAAAAAAAAATCCCTGAGACTCCAAACAGAGTGAGAGCCTCAGTGAAAAGGTAGTTAAAACAATAAAAGAGAACAAAATAAACCAGTGAACGAACACAGAGTAAAGACAAGAAAGGATGCTTGGTTTCACCTAGGTGGAAAGGGACTGTAGTCATCTGAAAAACAGTATCTACAGGAATGCTTTCATACGTTGCTTGGAATATGGAAGGAGATTTAGGACACTGAACTCAGATTAAGGTCTAGCTAATGTTTTCCTCAAGACACGTGGTAAGTAAAGCAAACACAAACACGCTTTAGGATTACCTGCCCACAATGTACATCCAGGAAAGTTTTGCTGAAGAGGAGGTCATAAAACAATTTTTTAAAATATACAAAGAAACAATGTACTATGAGCAAGAGCCAGAAGACACAGTAAGTTGAAAGATCTCCCTCTGCCAAAGGAATGTCAAACAATATTTTTATATCAAACAGAGATAATAAAAAAGCTAAATTCATTATTTTCAAAAGAAGCGAAAAGCTCATGTCACATAGTATGCACCTTACATTGTACACACATTCAGGAAATTATATAAAAATGAACTGCTGGATGAGGAGTCAGGAATGTTTTTCCACAAGTTCTGAAACCCTTTTTTTACCCAACAAGTACACAAAAGCCATAATAAAAACCCTAAGATTTCAAGAAATAGTCAATTAATAGAGATTTCTGCACATTTAATTATTGAGGTGATCATATGAACTAAGTAATCAAAGGTCCGGCCAATCTCTCAGGCTTTTCAGAGTACCCTGAACATAATAAACACAATTATCATTTCACAGGGCTTGCTCTTCGACACTTAAGTATTCAGAATTGCTGCATTTTGTTCCAGTCAGAAATATGATCTAGAATAGTTTCAAGAAAATGTTTTCCAGCACAAGTTAAGAAAAAGGACTATATGCCTATGTCTGATGTTACAGCTTTAAACAAGTATCTTTACGCCAAGGTAGTCTTCTTATGCATCACACCTGTCAAAAGCAAATGTGTTCTGAAGTGAGCTTTAAAGTGCTTTATCCTGAGGCAGATGCAGTGAGACCTATTCTCAAAAGTTAACAACAGGGGTGCCTGGTGGCTCAGTCTGGCTGAATATCAGATTCTTGGTTTTGGCTAGGGTCATGGTCTCAGAGTCCTGGGATGGTGCCTGATTGGGCCCTGCACACCGGGTAGAATCTGCTTGTCTCTCTCCCTCCCCTCTGTTCCTCTCCCCCCTCTTGGCTCTCTTTAAATTAATAAATATATTTTTAAAATCAACAAGAGGGGTGCCTGGGTGGCTCATTCGGTTAAGCAGCTGCCTTCAGTTTAGGTCATGATCCTGGGTCCTGTGATCGAGCCCCACATTGGGTTCCCTACTCCTTGGGAAGCCTGCTTCTCCCCTGCCTGCCATTGCCCCTGCTTGTGCTTGCTCTCTCCTCTCTTACTTGCTGTGTGTCAGATAAATAAAAATCTTTTTAAAAATAAATAAAAATAAAAGTCAACAACAGAAGACTGATATCCAAACCAAATTGTTATGATTTAATCATCTCTCAAAGTAAACAAGATATTGAATGAGTAAGTGCAAATAAGACTATAGTCATTGGGAACAGAACACTTCAAATGGATAGATCTTCAAGAGTAATGATAATTTAAACACTTGTACAGAAATGAGAGGGCTAAAATGTTTTTGGTAGCTTTATACTTTAAAAAATGCTCTTTACATGGGTTCTTCAGGTTCATTTACTTTGAATTCTGAAGAGTATAAAAAATCAAGGGATATCACAGAACTTCTAGTTCTTTTAGTACATATAATACAATTATAGATTTTAAAAAATCATAAAACCAGAAAAGTGTCAGGACACTTTACTTCCCAACATCACCAACATCTACCCTCACCCCTAAATCATGCAGAAGACAGTTCATTCTTTTCTAGCTATCTTCTGGTTGCTGCTGAAGTATCTATATTCTCTCACTAAGCTGCTAGTGACATATATTACTAATTCCCAGAGGACTGACATTTAAAAAAAAAGGGAACCATGATATGAAAATTACTTGCGCTAAAATCTGTCTGTCCATCTACCCCTGGGCACAGACTTGCAAACATCAGGCCACCTAACTGACATACTACTTAAAAACACAATGTCAGGAAATGAGTGGAAGTAGGAGTTTGGTGTGGGCTTGGTTTTTACTTATTTCAGGATTCAGGTATGGTTTGTATCTCTGACTTGTATTCCCTATGATTATTTTGTTTTTCTTTCTGTTCCTTTTTTTTTTTGTTTTGTTTTGTTTTTTTAAACGTTTGTCTTCAATAGCTTCTCCTAATTTTGGAGCTACCACATCCCTAGCTGTTGGATGACAGCTCACAGGTAAGCATGTGAAAGGAGACAAGGAAGGGTCAAGCTACTCTTCTCCAACAAAGGAGGGCTCCTTGGGGGGCCTTCACCTGTAGCCACATCTAAACTGTTTTTTTCATAAAGCCCCAGAGGTCATCTACCCACCAAGAAAGAAGGTTCCTGAAATAGTGATGATACTGTGAATTCTGATCCATTGGAGGACAATCTCTTAAGAAAACAGGTGACTTACAAACTTTATGATAAATACTGCCTTTCTCTATAACCTTGCAATGTTGCACTACGTTGAACTAGATGTCCTTCTGTTCCAAGGAACCAGACAACCTCCTAAGAAATTCAGGAGGAAACTGCCTCAAAAACTGAGCTGTATGGGAAAGCTGTATCTTAAAACTAGGGATCAGGTTTTTGATTTCCTAAGTTTCCCTATGGATTAGACAGCTCAAAAAAGACAATTAGCACCAAGGATGTTGATGACTAAAACCTCCCCACCCAGTGCAGTCATCAACATCCTTGGTACTAATTGTTCTGGGACAACTGCTGGGGGAGCATACAATTTTCTAATTGTATAAGTCTACCTGGGAGAGATACAGAGGGTAAATTTTACTGCGTGGGGCCACTACTGCACCAGAGGGGCTAGCTGACTTATTAAAAGCCATATGGACTAATGACTCAAGTTGATAAGCCTCAGATAATTTTTTATTAAAATTATAAAAATTCAGGGGCATCTAGGTCAGTTGGTTAAGCATCTGACTCTTGATCTCTGCTCAGGTCATGATCTCAGGGTTGGGAGATTAAGTCTCTAAGCTGGGCTCTGTGCTGGGTGTGGAGGTTAAGATTCTCTACCTCTCCCTCTGTCCTTCCCCCACACACCCCCCAGTCACCTGCACTCCCCTCTCGCTCCCACCTCTTTGCCTCTCTTAAAAAAAAGGGACAGCACCTGGGTGGCTCAGTTGGTTAAGTGTCTGCCTTTAGCTCAGGTCATGATCCCAGGGTCCTGGAATGCAGTCCCAAGTCAGGCTCCCTGCTCAGCAGGGAGTCTGCTTCTCCCTCTCCCTCTGCCCCTCCCCCCAGTTCCCCCTAGCTCATACTCACTCTCCCGTGTTCGCTCTCAAATAAATAAAATCTTTAAAAAAAAAAAAATGACAAAAGTCCAGTAATTCCTAAGTTCCTAAGATCCTGTGATGCTACATTAAATAAATAATTTTGAACTGGGAAGAATAAAATACTTTGAAAATATTAATGATAAAATTAGTATTATAAGGAAAAAATGAAACCTCTAAAGGAAAAAATGAAGAGCATTAAATTTCTCTTTGAATCAGAGAGGGCCCTTTCATTTTTCAGAACTAGTTATAAACTTCGATGTTGTCACTGCTATTTTTCTAAATCCCAAATCAACTAAGCAATGAAGTCCTTTATGTTTAGGATTGATGGGGTTCTAATATTTTGAGAAGATAGAGTATGCTTGTTTTAATTGGTTTCCAGCCCCAAAGCTACTAAATTAACCACTGAGGAACTGATTCATATGAACAAGGCAAAAAAATAAAAATAAAAACAAAAAACACATGTACAGTGACATATACCTTGGAGGCATTTTGTATATTTGAAATTTCATTTGCATTTTTAGACAATGGAGTAACTCTTTTGCAGGCTGCACTAAAACATAAACACACCATTGAAGAAATCAGACTACGAATGTCAGCGTTCATTTGATGTTTCTGGAAGTCAAGGAAAGTATCCAATTAAAAAATAAGTCAAACACTGCTTCTTTTTCATGTTCAGCAAGCATACAATAATTAATGGCACAGCAGCTTACCTGGGCTGGGGCTCTTTCTTGAACTTAGGCTCTGAGCATCCATAATCTCTTCTGTTTGTCCATCTGCTTCTACCTCTATTTTGTTCTGAATCTCTTTTGCATCTTCACTAAGGCAAGTTCTTGTGCTCTCATCCTCTTCTAAGACCCTCTGGACTGCGGTGGGAACACCAGCAGTACTAACGTTAGAAGCAGCAGCAGGAACAATGGCTGGTGTGGGAGGAGGAGGAGCTGGAGGAGTTGGAGGAGATGGAGAAAAGGAAGGAACTGTGGAAGGGGTAATGGGAGCCGGGACACACTCCACTTTCATTTCTTCTGGGGCATTTTCCAGAATCTCCAATTCGAGAGTCAACGGCAACACCTCCTGTTTTACTATTTCCACAATGCTCTCTGTGGCTGGTAATGGTTCAGTAACTCCATTCATTTCATTAATTAGATTAGTACTAGCAATCAGTGGAATATCATTAGGTGCTACACTACAAGATTTCTTGCATATATCATCATCAATTACATCTGTTGGTGATGGATCTGATGTCTCTGTGCAAGATACAGGGCTGGGTACAGGAATTGTGTCTTCTTTTGAGGAAGAGAGTTCACACCTGTCATCTACAGCAGTGGCAAATATTGGCTGGCTACTAAGAGCAGCAGAGGTGGGGGAAGCAATTGTACTTCGAGCAAGTGGAGAAACAGTGGTAGGTGATGGAGGCAGAGGAAGCTCTGGCATGGATTCTGCTGCAGTTGTCTCTGATGTCTGGCCTGCTTGTTCTTTCTTCTCTCCACTAAAGACTAGCCTAAGAACTGGGGAAGGAGACTTTAACACTGGATCGGGTTTTGGCTTCTCTTCTGGGGAAGAAAAAAACAAAAGAGTAAGAATAATCTTAGATCAGAGATTATATTGTATTATTTTGTGCTGGTTCTTTTAATCTCTTACCCAAAATCATGGTGAACACAAGAAACACCAAATTATTAGACTTACTCTATCACTCTAAAAACACTGTCATATTTTCTGGTTATAAATAGTGTTACTTGGTCACCAATAATTTTAAAGTTTATTTTGGAGTAAAAGAAGGAATCAACAATTAACCAAATAATTAACTCAAGAATACAACAGAAAAGTTCATCAAAACTGAAGCTAAACCATCCAGAAATGGGAATGGGGCTTTATCTTGCTCCCTATAGAATTTTTTTCTACCAAGGATACACTACAGTGGCAGAACAGATCAAGAACAAATAAGAACAGATTAAATTATTGTAGACTGGCATTTGTATTTTATATATTTCTGCATTTAGGAGAATTGTTGTAAAAAATATGTATTACATATATAAAAAACTTTTAAGAGAAGCTATCATGGTATCATTTATTATTGGTATAATTTATTATATGTGAAATCAAGTCCCTGAATATAAAAATTCAAATTAAGTTAACTTCCATTTTTCAAAAGAGGCAGCATGTATATAACCAGAAATAATGTGAAAATATAAAAATGAAAATTTATCTTGTAAAAAAATTTTTCTGGGAGAAACTGAAGTTAATATTCAGATTATCAAGTCCAATTAAGAAACACAATATATACATCTGAAATACTTGAGAATATATAAAATGTATCTGTGTATAGATGAAAAAGAAGAGAAGAAGAAGAGAGAAACTGATGATCACAATAAAGGTATACCAGAAACATGTAAGAAACTGTAATTCATGAAAATTTCCATATTCTAAAATTCTAGGTAAACTGATATGTGATTCATTCCAGGGTCGATGAAGCCAAAGGAGATTTAGACTGGTTTCTACCCTGATCCTTCTGTAGCAAGATAATTAGGCTCCACTGGAAAAACAGATATTCATGAGTATGTTCAACAACAAAAATTTTAAGCACTACTAAAAGACAAGTTTAAACTGAAAGAGACTTTACTTTCTCTGCTAATCTATATGTATCAGTGAAAACAAGTCTTTACAATAAATTATTGTAGTGAAGTTTGTCATAGAAAATGTGCTCTGTTAATCAGGAAAACAAATGGTAAATATTATCATTAAGTTGTTCAAGGATAATTCATCCTTTAATATCATTTATCATTCATCATTCATTAACCACTTTTGCTGGCCTTAAAATTCATTTTAATTTATAGGTGTAGTATCCAGTGCTTCTTAAATTGAACTCTACCTGTTCACTGTACAGGAGAAATAGGATCATTAGGCTCTCACTGTCAAATCCCTCAGACTAAGTTGTCAAGGCAAAAGACAAAAATATTTCAAAGCAATCTATTATATGTATTATATATATATATATAAGAAATATAAGTACACATTTATTAAAATATCACTTGCAAAAATTATTTCCAACTCACTGGAGTAACTGCTACAAGGGTCAACCAGATTATATGAAAGCACTGTGAAAGCACATCAGAATAACACCTTTTTTAAACACTGAATGAAGCAGTAAGTAGTAAAAGAAGTAATGGTAAAATAAAATAAAATAAAAGCAGTAGATAGTAAAGAGTGATTCTCAATCTAGTAAGTTTGTCAATTCTATTATTAATTTTGAAAAATAAAATTTCCAATACCAAAACAAAAGCAGACCTAGACTGAAATTTCTATATAATCTTGAGAAAAATCTTACGAAGAAAAAAAAAAACAAACCTATTTTGAGAGGTCCTCATTCTGAAATAAAACTCCTTTAATTCATTCAAGTTTTAATACAGAAAGCTGAAAAGTATACATAATAAATCTAAACAAATAACACTGATTTTATCTGAAAAGTAGCAAGAGTATTAAGAGTATGCTTTCCAAAAAAAAAAGGAGTATGCTTTGCATAAAATTAGTCAAGCAGAGAAAGACAATTATCATATGATCTCCCTGATATGAGGAATTTGAGAGACAGAGTTGGGGTTTGGAGGATATGGAAGGAAAAAATGAAACAAGATGGGATCGGGAGGTAGACAAACCGAAAAGAGACTCTTTTTTTTTTTTAATTTTTTATTTTTTATAAACATATATTTTTATCCCCAGGGGTACAGGTCTGTGAATCACCAGGTTTACACACTTCACAGCACTCACCAAAGCACATACCCTCCCCAATGTCCATAATCCCACCCCCTTCTCCCAAACCCCCTCCCCCCAGCAACCCTCAGTTTGCTTTGTGAGATTAAGAGTCACTTATGGTTTGTCTCCCTCTCAATCCCA
>NC_081570.1:14809667-15049213 GCF_022355385.1 Mustela nigripes
AAACCCCCTCCCCCCAGCAACCCTCAGTTTGCTTTGTGAGATTAAGAGTCACTTATGGTTTGTCTCCCTCCCAATCCCATCTTGTCGAAAAGAGACTCTTAATCTTACAAAACAGATTGAGGGTTGCTGGGGGTGGGGGGGTGTGAAGAGGGTGGCTGGGTTATGGACATTGGGGAGGGTATGTGTTATGGTGAGTGCTTTGAAGTGTGTAAGCCTGATGATTCACAGACCTATACCCCTGGGGCAAATAATACATTATATGTTAATAAAAATAATTAATAAAAAAAAGTATTGCAAAGTCATGGTAGTTTGAAATCTAATATACTGCATTACAAATATTTCTACCATTTGGCCATCTTCAAGAAATTGTAGGAATTTCATCTTTAAGAATTTTTAAAATTCTTAAATCACGCAAGAAGGAGCAAAGATAGAAGTCTGGAAGATTTAAGGCTATTTATATTAACAGTGTATAAGCAACAAAATGAGAGAGAAATAGACTAAACGTTGAACATAAAAGATTTATTAAAGAAACAACAGTGTGGTCCATATAATGGTATAATATGAAATCATTTAAAATAGGTTCTTATAAGAGTAGTGATATGGAAAGTTGTTTAAGATAAAAGATGTATTTTTTTAAAAAGCAGGGCACAAAACTGTATGAGAACATAAACCTAATTTGATAACTTAAAAAAATGTATGCTACTAACATATGCACATGGGAAAGTCTGAAATTAAGCTTACTAACAAGGGCTCTAGAAAATGAGACGAGATATTTTCTCTTTCTACTTATCCATAGTTTATACAATGAATGCCATATTTATAAGGAACAAACTGTTCCCTTTATTCTCAGACGGCAGTGGAACCAAATGCCTAGATGGGTACCTTTTGGTTGCCAGGAGTCTCATGTAACTGAGAAGGTGATACCATCATTTAATGGGCAGAGATCAGGAACAGTAAGCATCCTGCAACTTGAGGGACAGTCTCACTTGACAGAATAGTCATGTCCTAAATTCCAGGGGAGCTCCAATCGAACAACATTGCTATAAATTGTTGAATTACAACACAGTATCATTCATTGAGTGTCTACTCTACACTAAGTGCTTTCAGAAAGCACTAAGGCTATGACTAAGTCTTTCACTGTCCATACCATGTCCTCCACACACTGGGCTTAATGTACCTACACAAACAATGGCAAACAACAATCAAGCTGTGTCTAGACACCATCAACGCCAACTGATAATTTTAATTCATTCAACATTCAATGGTTTTCTCTCTATAAACCAAGGTGAAGGTGTTCCCTGTGTCTCTCTCTTTATAAAGTAGCAAGCAATTGGAAATGTCCTATTTCTCTGGCAATTTGGTGTTCATGTAACCATTTCAGCTGTTCATATCACAAACTCTGAGAAAGCCAGAAGTTTAATAATGGTAGCTAATGTTTATTAAGCACTTCTTATGTAGTAGGAACTGGGCCAAACACCAAACATGCAGAGTGTCCTTTAATTTTTACAAAGACTGCTGGGGGTAGAAACTATTATGTTCATGCTTTACAGATGGGGAAACTGAGTGTTTTATAGATTGTCATAGGTCCAGGGTCATATAACTGGTCAGTGTTGGAACTTGAAAAGGATTCCAAATCCCATATTCTTCCAGTTCAAGGGGGGGAAAAAGGTGTATGGAAAAAGAAGTATTTCGATGAAGAAAGCTGGTAGGAGATTTTGAGACTAACATGTGATTCTGTTACCCAATGCAAACCCACAGTAATGACATTTCCACTGAGAGAAAAACCAATCTGACTGTAAGTGCAGAGGCTATTGTTTCTGAAGGTAATCTAGCAATCTTTGAGAACAGTATATTTTCGTATCTTTAATTTTAAAAGGAATAAAGGGTTAAGAAGAAAAATTTTTAATTTCTCAACTGTAAAGAAATTTTTCTGAAAATTGCTAAGCCTTTTCTAATGTTACTTGAATTACATATATTTGGTTTAAAAATTACACGGAAAACTATTCTATCCATTGGCAAACTGTGGTTACAATTAGAATTAACTGAATTTTCTAAAAAATAATTGGTACTAAGAAGGAAAGGGCAGTGGTCCCCCAGAGTAATTTATAACCACTACAAAATATACTTAAAATTCAAATTTTCCTTTCCATCAAGGTAACCTAAAACATTTTCCATGCAACCATATCTATATTGAACATTAATCTGGAATGTTTATTATTCAAATTTTGACTAAACTTAAAAAAACAAGAAAAGACCGAGAGTCTTTAATGTCTGAACCCTGCTGAAAGAAGTATCTGACAGAGCAAGTTTTAGAAGCATGCCAAGTTAGGGTTTGTTACCTACTTTTTTGTTTGGAACAATCTTATAAAACAAAATATACAATGTATCTCTGTTCAAGTTTATTAGGTTTCTCAATACTAAAGGGCCCTAGAAAACACTGAAATCAAACATAAGTTTCTAAGTGTGAAAACTTATAAAAAAATATTAAATAACATGCTTAGGCTATGTGCCAACTCCCAAGTACTTTTTAAAGAATAATTTTTAGAAAATACATTAACATCCACCTATGAAGAGGTTTGGAGGAATGAATAAATCAAAAAATTAGAAATCACATATACTTTCTATTCATTCTTACAACGAAGTCAGAAACATTATAGAAGCATGTTCCAAGTCACATGTTTTCCCCCTTGTTTTTCCAATTTTCCCCAATTTTGGTTAAGGTCAACCTACATCTAACTATATAAAAAAGACTGATATCCCATTTTCTGACATGAACTTTCCCTTACAGTTTTCTATTATAATCCAAAAGGCAATTTGTGTATTTATTTTGTGTATTTATTTCAACAATGATTTTACACTTCATGTTCAAGGTAAATAGAATAGAGACCTCAGTATGATTAAGATACACCGCATAATGACTCATCAAGACCAAACACTAGTGCATGATGAAGCTAGAATAAACTCAGTACTTTTGAACTGAAGCTACAGAAGCCAAATTTGTAAGTAGACATATTTCACGTTTTTAAAAATAGCAAGAAACTTAAGCACCCATGTTGTATCACCACTTCCTCATATCAGGGAGATCATATGATAGTTGTCTTTCTCTGCTTGACTTATTTCGCTAAGCATGATACGCTCTAATTCCATCCATGTTGTCGCAAACCTGGCTATTCACATACGTGTACCCACGGGGATAAAAATATATTATATGTTTATAAGAAATAAAAAATTTAAAAAAAAGCAAGATACACAGGAACATATTAAATGTAAAAATGAAACTAGGTTATTATTGTAAAGCAACATATACTTTATTTCCCCAACCTTGTTGCCCTTTCCCACTAAAAAACAAAACAAAACCTGTTCCAGGCAACTAAGTTTTTAACCTATAAATATATATCAAAGTGAGGCATTACTAAAGTATAGGAAAACATTTTTACTAATCAACCCTATTTTACTTTCCTAGAGGTAGAATGCTTTGATTTTCTATTTCAAAGCTTTGTTTACAAGTGGGTATCTAAATAACCTTCAGATATTTCACTCTTGCTCTTAAATGCTGAGGGCAATATAATCAATTTAAAAAAAAAAAAAGGGAAGAAAAGAGTTATACACAAACCTTGCTTCTGGTCGCTAGCTGCAGTGACAGGGGTGCTGGCAGCAAGATGAGCGCTCTCCACAGTCCCATAAACCACAGGGCTGTGCTCAGGGACCTGGCTGGACAGCTGCTGGGATTTGAAGTACAAAAAAGGGTGATAATGAGCGTGCGAACGTAAAAACTAGCAACATGGAACCCAAGCAAGTGGGAAACACAGAGTAGGGCGGGAGATCACAAAATTAAAGGAAAAAAAAAAAAAAAAAGGAAAGCAAGGAAAAAATATATAGGCCAATTTAATAATTCAAAAAGTACGAAAGACGGCAAGAAAAGGAAAGAGGCAGCAGAAAAGGAGAAGGAAAAGAAATGATTACTATTAACCACAGCAAGCGAAGACAACACAAAAATCATTAGTATAAATGCATTCTCCAGAATTCCTTCTAAGGACAGACTTTCTACCTAATAGCAGACATCAGATCTGATATGGAATTTAATCTCTTCCAAGTCAAAGACCTTTTAAAGGGATCTGGTGAACTTCACCTACAAACTACCTAGCAAAGTAGTTCATATGACAAAAGCTGGAAAAACAAAACACGATGAGTTTTAAAACCAGTCACTGAAAAAAAAAAAAAAAAACAGTCACTGATTCAAGAAAACTATATTGAAGAGCGATCCTCATCATTTGTCCATATAATCACAAATGTGAAATGCAACTTGTAAAGTATCGAAAGGCATTTTTCCCTTAAAATGTCTTTAGATATTTTTTTTAGATTCTTTTTTTTTCTTTTTTTTAAATTTTTTATTTTTTATAAACATATATTTTTATTAAAAAAATGTCTTTAGATTCTGGGACAAGGATGACTTTTCAGAGTCAGAAATCTGAGTAAAATATCTGTTTTTCAGAGCTAAGAGGAAACTCTTCATTTTCACTCAGCCACTTTATTGGAATCAAAAATGGCCATGAAATCCTAGCACAGTAGGTTGAAAAAATTGCAGCCATTGTTCGACTTGGGAGGGAAAAAGAATTACAAAGGAACGGACAAGAACACTCATTCTACATCACATTCCATGCAGGTATTTGTTCTGGATTTGAGGGTTACACAAAAGCCAAAAAAAAAAAAAAAAAAACAGAGCTGTGTCTCTCCTCAGAGATCTAAGGTCATTTTTTCATTAGCTAAAATCTATATTGAATTCTTTCAGTGCTATCAGAGCAGTCCCTGGACAATTCTGATAGGTGTGTGTGTGTGTGTGTGTGTTTTAGACACAAGGGGAAATTAAAGTGTGAATGAATTTGGGGTGAGTAGGGACACTTAAAAAAGTGAGTCTTAATAAAAAATATTTCCAAATCAGTAAGTCACATTGAGAATAGGAATATAAAATAAACCAGTTTAGATGCATACCTTTTATCATATGTCATTTTAGTAACTACTATCCAGAATGTACAGCATGTAATTTACATTTGATTGTATCTGGACTGTTGAGAATAATAGACAGGAAGAGGGAAAATTCACCTATTCATCAGATGATAAGAGTGCTGATATTCCAAATTATTTCTAAATAAAGACTACTAAAATTATATTCCTATATATAAAAATTGAAGAGTTACTGTTTTTACTTTGAATCTTAGTTAAATAAATGAAGAGCACTGCCTTGATTGCTCTGAATACTTAGTTCCAGTGGGAAAAATGTTATTAAAATTCAAAAATTAGGACCTCTTCATAGCTATAAATGAAAATACGGACAGGCTAAAAATAGCTCTAGAACAAAGGAAAGGCCCTAAGTTACTTAGCATTTATTAAACAGGAAATAAAGATATATAAATGGTATTATTTACCTAAAAAGGGAAAAAATATTAACTACTCCAGTTGCCTGGCAAACTAACCCCCCAAATGGGTAACTGCTAAAACCAGGTCACCAAAATGACAGCTATACATAAAGTGAGATATGTAAGACAGTAAAAGGCTAATGATACCTATACATCTATGTTAAACAGAGAGTTTCTCAAGATTGCAGATTAAAATATCTGCAATCATATTCAAGAGACAACCGCACAGACATTTTTAAATTAACAAAATCCTAGGAAGATTTTGCATATAAACATTTACAAGAAAGGACTGCGATAACAAACTGCTTAAATCCCAGTTCCAAACCCAAACATCCAGAACATAGTTAAACAACCACAACCTGCTAGGAAAGGACCTTTCAGTTTCCTCAGCTGTAAAATGAAAAGGAACTAAATAAAGATCCTCCTAAAGATCCTAAAGTCCATTCAGGTTTAACAATCTCTAAGCCTCTGAAAGGATCAAGAAAATGAAAACATAATATTCACATCAATATAATTCAATACTCTCACCTTGTTTTAGATTAATTTTAATGTAGGATAATCTTAAATTTCAGTGTAAGCTCTAACTTCATCTCTTTTCACTTAATGAAATAACTACAAAAAGCCTGTAACAAAGAGTTCCTTATCATTCCACAGTACAATCAATCATGGATTATTTTATCTAATTGATAAATCAGAAAAATCAGGAAACAAACTTGGAATATTGTGACTGAAGACAGATGTTATACACATCTGAATCCATATATGGACATATAGCTTTTGGATAGCTGGAGAACTGAGGTAGTATTTACTACCTAAGATCTACTCTGCTCAGAATATATTTAAGGACTTTCAGGATCTCTCCCCTTTATTCATATTCACTATTGGTGGGAATGAAAATTTATAAAAATCATTCTGGAAGAGCAGTTAGTATAAAAATATCAAGTAATTCAATAAAGATACTCAGAAAGTCAGAGTTAAAAGGTTAGGGTTGATGTGACAAGGACAATCTTACAATTCATAATTTAGGTCAATGCTAAATTCCATTACCTCCACATGTTTCAAAATTAAGGCTCTAACTGGCAGAAGAAAAAAACTTCTCTCATTTTTCAACTACACTTATAAGGAAACTTAAAATATGTTAAGATATTAGATATCTGATAGTATCAAAGAAATTAATTTCCATTAAAAATTCTTTTAAAAATCTACTCTGTTGAAAAAAAATTCACTCTGTTAAAGATTTACATATTAAATCTGAAGTACTGGCCTCAAGAGAAAATGGTAGATTAGGGCAAAATACTGGAGAAATTGTTTTTTATTTTTAATAGTGTTTACAAAAAAAAAAAATAGTGTTTACCAATAGGTAAAATAGGCAACAAAATCTGGAATTTGTCCTTAAATAATTTTTGTACAATTAAAAATTCCCATCTCTTTATATAGCCCACATTATTTCTATCCAGAAAGGGGCTATTTCCCTTTACTACCTATTTTAATCTTGTATATGGTTATGAATTACACAGAGGTAGTTATAGACGGAGTATCAGCAAACTATGGCCCAGGGACCACATACCTGTTTCTGTATCATCCATAAAATGTATTTTACATTTTAAATAATTACCAAAAAAAAAAAATCAAAAGAATAAAAGTTCTTGACACTTAAAAATTATATGGAACTTAAATTTAAGTATCCACAAGTAACATTTTGCTGGAACAGCCATGGCCACTCGTTCATGTATTTTTTATAGCCACTTCTATTCTACAATGGCAGATCTGAGTATTGGTGAAACAGACTATGCCTGAAAAGTTGAAAATATTTACTATCTGCTCTTCTGTACAAAATGTTCACTGACTCCTATTATAATTCACCAAGAGAAACCAGAGACTCTAAGTAGTAGTGCAAATATCACAGGATGCTCATATAATTCATTACCATCACAAGAGACTATATTTGAATGTTTCGTATTCCATGACTTTAAAATAATCATTCTAATACCTCATGGGTTTTTGAACATCTACAAATCCTGGGAATAAACAAGTATAGCTCTCCTCCACCCTGCCCTGAGAAACATTATGAAGATTAAGAAGTAAAATAATAATAAATGATACCAGAAAAAAGGACCAAAACCTGCTTCTTTCTTAAGTGGGAGGAAGTCGTCTTTGTTTGTTTCCTTCTGGTGTCTATCATGTACAAAACACTGCTGATTAAAATAAGACAAAAATCTTTGCTTCACAGCACTTTAATCAACAGAAACAGATAAAAGAATAAAGCATAGAAACACACAATTATGGAATATTCACCCATAGGAAAGAATGAAATCTTGCCATTTGTGATAACATGGATGGACCTAGAAGGGGTTATGCTAAGGAAAATAAATCAGACCTTCAACGGATAAATCCCATATGAGCTCACTTATATTTGGAAACTAAAACAAAACAAAACCAAGTGAAAAGGCAGAACAAAGCTTGTGAATCAAGGGCAGGGAGGCCAGTAGCAATCACTGTCATGGAGGAGAAAGCAAAGGACAGGAGAAGGGATTAGAGAAGTAGCCAGAATTAAGATAATGTATGACCTCATAAAGACCTCCAAAATTCGAGAAGTATGGACTTCTATATAGTTTAGTCACCAGTAGAGAGACACTGAATAGTTTTTAGTAGGGAAGGGATGTGATCAGATTTATGTTTTATAATGACTCACTATGGCTACTATATAAAGAACAGACAAAGAATATGTCAAAAACTCATTAAAATTCAAGAGCCAAAAAACAATCCAATTTTAAAAATGGGTAGAAGATCTGAACATTTTCCAAAGAGGACACAAAGATAGCCAACAGGTATATGAAAAGGTGTTCAACATAACTAATCATCAGAGGAATGCAAATCAAAACCACAAAGGGATATCATCTTATACATGTCAAAATGGCTATTATCAAAAAGACAAGGAATAACTAACAAGTGTTGGTGAGGATATAGAAAAAAGGGAACCCTTGTGCATTGTTGGTGGGAATGTAAATTGGTATGGGCGCCATGGGGAAAAGTTTTAAGATTCCTTTAAAAAAAAAAAAAGGTTAAAAATAGAACTACTATATGATCCAGCAATTCCATTTTTGGGTAATGAAAACAAAAACACAAACTCAAAGAAAACAAAAACACAAACTCAAAAAGATATATGTACCCCATGCTCACTGCATTATTTAAAATAGCCAAGACATAGAAACAACCTAAGTGTCCATCAATTACTAAATGAATGAAGAAAATGTGGTACATATTCACACACTGGTCATTTTAGTTTCAAAGATACATTTTTAATAACAGATAAAAGATGAAACCTGATGGTTTCTTGTGATCTCTTGTAACACTTCTTCTGACCCCTGGAACTAAAGATATCATAGTTACTGGAAGACTGTAAGCTGCAACACCACTGTTCAATGTCTGACTGGGAGTAGGTGGCAAGGGACAAGAATTGTGCTACATGTGTAAAAACTGAAGTTATACTTTCTTTATAATTAGGATTCAGATTCAGAGTATCTAAGGTAAAATCACACCACTATAACAGCAAAAGCTTTCACAAAATTTGAAAAACTATGAGAAAACATCGTTCAAAGTAAAGATGAAGAATCACTGAACATAAAATAAAATTTAATATTATTAATGTTCTGTAAGTGGATCTTTATTGGGATGCCAAAACAATTTAAAACACATCTGCTCCATGAGTTTCTATAAAGATAAGGTATCTCTCAAAAACAGCATTCCGACAAATTTTGTTTTCTGGCATTAGGAGATTCCCATAGGCATTCAAGCTTGATAATCTTGGTTTTATTAAAAATTCAGGACATTTTTACAAAACCCTGATTGGATACAGACCTGATGAAATCAACCCCGATTGTCCATTTACAAATTCATTTTCAACAACAGAACAGATGAACCCTAACCATTAAGGGTCTTTGCTCATTGTGACATCTCGTTTAAAACTTTTAAGAGAATCAGCCTCTCAAAGTACTATTTCTTTCTTTTTTAAAATTTTTTGTCCAACATGGGGCTCAAACTGACAACCCCCAAGGATCACGTGCCCTACAGAATGAGCCAGCCAGGCACCCCAAAAAGCACTATTTTTAAACAAAAGAGATTACTAATGAGAAATTATTTTATTAAAGATGAAAAATGATGGGGCACCTGGGTGGCTCAGTGGGTTAAAGCCTCTGCCTTTGGCTCAGGTCATTATCCCAGGGTCCTAGGATCAAGCCCCCCGTTGGGCTCTCTGCTCGGCGGAAGGCCTGCTTCCTCCTCTCTCTCTCTGCCTGCCTCTCTGCCTACTTATGATCTCTGTCAAATAAATAAATAAAATCTTTTAAAAAAAGATGAAAAATGATATGATTTAATTCCATGACCACTATCTTTACTGCAGACAACACTTAAAACAAAAACATACCTATGTGCTTCAAGACAGACAAGTATATTGACTCATTAGTGCTATGACTAATTCAAAAGGTGACATTTTAAAAAGTTAAGATGAAAGGTCCCTGGGTAGCTCAGTCAGTTAAGCATCTAACTCTTGATTTCAACTCAGGCCATGGTCTCAGGGTCCTGAGATTGAGCTTAGTGTGGGGCTCTGTGCTCAGCGCAGGGGTCTGCTTGGGCTTCTCTTTCCCTCTACCCCTTCTTGTGCATGCACATACTTTCACTCTCTCACTCATAAATACATCTTTTTTTTTTAATTTAATTTTTTATAAACATATATTTTTATCCCCATAAATACATCTTTAAAAACAAAAATTAAAAATTAAAAATAAACGTTAAAACTGGGTTTGTTTGCATTACATGGATATCTCCTTCAAATTCTTTATGTACAAACTTACCTACTTACTGTACAATTCCTTGTATCATTGTCTAAGCTTCAGAACCCAACTTAACTATTACTGCTAAAACTATAACAAATGGTCAGAATTTAAGGTTTCCAGTTATCAAGTTAATAAAAAGCTCTTCAAAAGACTAAATTATTTGCTGATTTTGGCAATTTTACTAAATGCCAAAGGGGAGGCTATATCTTTCCAAGATATTCTAGCGATCCATAAATTCCAACTTTTTCTCTGCTCCTATACCCTGTGGCATAGGACTCTCTCACATATTGTAATAGTACTTCACTGTAAGAGTAATTTTTAAAGAAGAGTAATTTTTAAAACAGAAAAAAGAACAAAGGTAGTAGGGAGAGGAAGAAAGATATATAAAGTAGTTCATTTAAAAAATTGAGTCATTTTTGATTCATCACCCCAGCCTTTGGAAGTAGACAATTCTGGAAGCCTTGCCTATATAGCATCATATATTTATTTTTATCCTAAGGGGTTCCATAAAAACTTCCAGGCATCTAGCACATTTCTTAATACAGAAATGTTCCTTGTGCCTTATTGTTATCAACAGAGACACAGCTGAGAGATTATGATGCTGAGGGAAAGTAACAAACACATCCCTCTTCTTTCCCACTTTAGTATTTAAAAGCTAAAAGGGAACTCAGAGTTTACTTACTACAATCCCTCATTTTACTGATGAAAAAGTAGGGCTTAAAAGGACTTAATGTTCTGCACTAAGGTCATATATCTAAGTGACAGAATGGAGACCTGCAGCAAGTGTTCTAGTACGCGATGAGGTCTACACATTTACCTCTCTCAGTGCACTGTGATCACCTGAATGGGTACAAGTACATACATGCATGTATTTTTATATATATTTGAGATATAAAATCTTCAGGTGTTATTCTGTAGTCATTTTAAAACTTAAGAAGAAGGACAATTTCAAATTCAATCTACTCTTTAGGGCAAAAACAGTAGCAGCAAACCCTCTTTATCCTTAACCTTCTCCTCACATACCTACTACAGTTTCCCTAAATTCACTCCCTCTTATCTTGAATGCTTGCCAAAATGAAACTCATCCCCCTCTTCAAACATTCTCATGTATATTCCATGTTATATTTTACTATAAATCCAGGTATCTAAGCTGGAAGAGTCAACATCTAACCATTCCCTCTTTTACACGTAGGGGAACCATGCATCCTGTTTATCTGAACAGTACTGGTTTATGCCTGTTGTCCCAGCAAAATGATTCACAGCATCCCCATGCACTGTAAAACCCCAATTCAGATGACAAATTATAAGGTCACTCTAGTGACCTTATAGTAATCAATTGCTACATATTTTCTATTTGTAGAAGAATAACTCCCTAATCTATCACGTGAAACGACAATCCTCTCCCTTCCTCCTGTTTCTCATCTCTACCTGCCACCTTCTTGCACATGCTGTCCCTCTGCCTGGAATATCCTTCCCTGTCTTTTCATTATGTGAATACCAATCTGGGAACTCAGATCAAATGTCATCTCTGCTGTGAAGCCTTCCCAGAATCTTCCAGTCATGTTCTGAGCCTCCTGCACTAATGACTGCAATATTAGTAACGGGAAGTGTGTATCGAATGTTCACTGTGCTTCGAGCTCATGCAAATTTTAGGTATTTACTGTTATTTAATGGTACAATAACTCTATATGGTAGGCTTCGTTTTCCTCATTTTTTTTTTTTAATGTGGAAAATTAAGGCTCTTGAAAATTAAGTTATTTGACTAACATTACAAAACTAAGTGGTGGAACTAGGACTCAAAACCAAGAATGTTTGGTTCTGAGCCAAAGCTTTTAAATCCCTCCCCTATATTATCACACCATTAACAGGTTTCTGTGATCCAACACCTTTGAACCCGAGTTGTAAGTTTGTCCCATTAGGTCACTTCTGTGCATTCATAAGTCTTTGTATACACTCCACAGGAAAGCCAATCATATATTAGTAAGTGTCCTCTGTCTCACTTAAGATGGGGATGACCTCAATGACAGGGAAAGGCTTTGCTATTCATGGCACTTGCATTGGTACTTAAGGCAGATACATGATAAAGCCAAAGCAATACAGTACTTACTATTCAAACATAAATTCTAATGCAGAGGGTTGTCTCATCTGTGGTTTTAAATTAACTAGAATGTGGTGCAGGAGTTATCTAGCATTAGACCACAGCTGCAAACTAACAATCTTTAGGGTAAACCTAATGGGTTTTCTTAGGCTGGCATAGTGCTATTTGTTAGTAGAATTAGCCGTCAACATTTAAAATGTGCAGATTTTTTACATAAATAAGGATCTCTAGCTTCCTTTGAAATACTGGGCCAACATTTTTACATAATCTAATAGTCAGGAAGTAGTAACTGCCTATTTTACCCAGGGATGTCTTCTCCCACTCTCTGTGCACCATTCTTTATATATTTCCAAAATTAAAGCCAACAGTCAGTTGCCATCATCATGTTTATGCGGTGGTTCTTTTTTTTTTTTTTTTTTTTTTAAGATTTTTATTTATTTATTTGACAGAGAGCCTGATGCGGGGCTCCATCCCAGGACCCTGAGATGATCATGACCTGAGCCAAAGGCAGAGGCTTAACCCCCTGAGCCACCCAGGCACCCCTATGCAGTTGTTCTTAAAAGGAAAACAGAATGCTTCTAGTGCCTAGATCTTTGCTAAAAAGCTATGTGTGCATTCCATGAATTTCATGCATTTGGAAAGGCTACACATTAATAAATGTGGTTTTTAGTGCAAATAACAAAGGAAACTCAGGCTTCAGGACAATATTACACATCAAAAAGTATTACCAACATTATAATTATTGACTGGTGGCCTTTATCAATTAAAAGCATATATTTAATGTGCTTTATGTTTACACAAACACATACACCTGTTTTCATTCAAGCCTGCGGTCCCTGATAAAAAAATAGAGAGCAAAAGGATCTCTGTAGCTAAGGGTAACCAAAAGAAGGTAGGATATCAAGCTGGTAATATTAAAGAAAAACAAACCATAGGGAATTAAAATACAAAAAGATATACTAAGACATATATGATAGAGAATTTGAACACAAATCAACAAAAGGTTGTCAAGTATATAGGCTGAAAGTAGTAATATTTTAACTAATGTGGGAAAACAGAGATCAAAATTTAACTGCCCTATGCAACACATTCCAGGTTTTTCTGTAATATGCTTTTACCTAACTGTGCACAAGCTTCAATGCATATAAATGCTACCTATATCATGTTCACTCACAGGGAGGAAATTAAATAAACTCACACATTTTCAAGGGGCTCTAAACTCAGCCATGTATTCGTGATCTCAATTTTTAAGAACATTTTTAACAAAATTTTTTAACCTGTGCTACTAATATCAAGTCGATAATCCATCATTCTAAAATATTTAATCATCCCTATCACTTGTTCATAAACTGGGTCCTGAGGAATACCTCAAAATCAAGCCACAAAGAGGGAAGCAAGCAGCCCCTACTCCTTAATAACTTTCATATTTTCTGTCTTATACGCTGAGCTCTCAGTTTAGGTATTTTAAAGCTTTGAAAATCACTCATCTCCTCCGAATGGTTTTTCAAAATTTAAAACGATCAAGTGATGAAATCAAAATCCTGGCAAATTCAGGGACTTTCAGCCTCTACTACAGTTTACTAAACTCCAGTTCTTCCTGGAATGTCTTGATTTCTAAAAGCAAAAAAGTGAACTATTAGAAGACCATGATAACTACATTCTGCAACAGGAATTAAAAGGTGCTTAGCTGACAGAATTTCCCAATACCCCCATGTAAATAATTAAAGATGACACCCTCCAAGCAAAAAGCTCATTTATATAGTCCTAAAAGGTAAGAGGGATACCTAAAATACATCCAACTGTGCTCTGAGTTACACAGGCACTTGCCCCAAACAATACTGTTAAGTAACAATGTTTAAATTTTCAACCTTAAAGTTTTCACGAACATAGTGTGCAGCATTTAATTCCTACGGCTTCATACTGAAACATGAAATACTCAATTACTGATGAGGTTTCCATAGGAATAGCAGCTTCTTTTGGTATCATGCAATAGTTCATTAGGAAGACTGGCAGCAGCTATGCTCTGAATGTGGAGACAATACATAGAAATATTACCAGTAAAAATCTGGAAGTTATAACAATTTGTAAAGACAAAGAACATGTCTGCTTAAATATCATTTAGATATTCAAGGCTATGAGACAACTGATGGACATAAGAAGTACAGAGAGTGGCTAGAGAAAAAAGAAGAGCCCAGCAGAGGTTAGCGAACAAATAAATACACAGTGTCATCCCTCACGGTTCACTCTGTCTTACCTGAGGAGGAGTAGGTGTGGAAGTGGGTCTCCCTATGGGAGGAGTAGGATTTCTGCTGCCACCTCCAGACATAATCTCCTCTGTTATGTCTTTCCCTCCCTGGTTTGGATCCCGAATTCTTATCTATAAGGTCAGAATAAGATGGTATATTGAGAGATGGGTATCTATGTGGTACATTTATAGGCATAAACTGGGAAATCTATCAAATGTTAAAGTTGATAATCACCACATCTGACTTTATTTCAATCACAGAACCATACGGGGTCATTCAAAGAAGTTTGGGACATTACATTTGACTTGAACTAATTAGAATAACATGCTAAAATTAGACCCAGTTGGTTGAATTTCTGGATCAAAATGGCAAAATATTAATGCTTGTCTTGTAAGCACTGGCAAGTTCACTGATTTTATTTACAATGCTTAACATAAGATTCATAAATAAAATCATTTAAAAATATACATTACTCTGTAGAAGAAAGCTTTAGGGGTTGTAAATGGTTCTCTAAAAAAATGAAAAATGCACAGATGCTGGTAATTAGAATAATTTATGTTGCAGATACCTTACATATGTATATAAGAATGTTCATTTCAATAGTGGCTTTCAAGCAAAGGCAAAGAAACATGCTCAAGGCTGATCAAGAATAAGTAATTAAAAAATATGGTACATCCTTACATTAAATACTAATCAGCCAATAGAAAGAATAAAGTACATCTACATGTATTGATATGGAATGACCATCTACATGTATTCGTAGGTAAAAAGCAATGCAGAACAATGTGTATGGTGTTCTTTCAATTTTTTAAAGGCTAGTTATGCTTATAGATTTCAGTGGAAATGGTGCTGCAAAGGAGACAGAGCACTTGGTTCTAGGCCTTCTATCTTATGACAGTGCTGAGACCTAAACTTCTGCTATCACTACCTCCAGAGTGAAACCAAGGTAGCCCTGGATTTCTAGAAATGTCAAAGCATTCGTTAATAAAACCACCTGATCTAGAAACTGTTTTGGGAGTTCTTCAGTAAGATTTCTAATATCAGCTATTTTTTCAGATACAGAAACCTGTCTCTTCTACAGTTTTAAATATTGCTTCTCTTTCATTTGTTCTACTTTCTTTTTCAGCTACATCTATTATGTTTTCCATTTTCATCATCTTCTTTATTAATGTTTCTGCATGCTGGGTATTCTTCACATCTAACATCTACCATGCTGTTTCAACATTTCTAAAGCATACTTTCTCAACTCCAGTATTCTCATACATGGGTATGTCCTGCTTATTATGATGTGTGCACAAGAAATTTGTTTCTGGTAATAAGAGAGCCAAATTTTGGAACCTTATTAATTTTTATTAAATGAGAGTACTTTCAAGAGTACTGAATGCTATGGTATCTCTCCCACATATCTCATCCTTGTGAATTCCATTTGATGTGTCCTAATGGGTAAGATATTGCAAGCCACTCTTCTATAGGCTCTACTACAATGTGAATTTTATATTACTGCACTCTAATATTCTTGGGCCTGACTTACTAGACAGAAGCAAAGTCCCTGTAACTTCCTAAAAACACAATACATTTTCTAAATTCTGCTATTTCTAAAAATAAATCTATTCCACAGGGAGGATTTTTCTTATTGTCCTTAACACCTTGGTCATTTCCACTTGTGCTGTTTTTCCCCTGTAAGTTCATATTTGAATGTAGAGCTGATTAGAACTGAAGTTAAAGGACAATAATCACTATGTGAAGATAGAGCTCAAATTTCTTCCACTTAGTAAGATCTTAGGGGACTAAACTCTCCCAGTTATAAAGAAGGCACGTTCTCATCTACCATAACTAGCTCAGTGCTAGTTGATTGAAGAATGATATTAAGCAAATGGTTCTTGTAACTTCTACTTATTATGTCCATACAAACTGTCTAGGTCTAGCAGTAAGGATATAAGCAAAGAACAAAAAATGGCAGTCATTTGTGAACTCAGATGAAAAATTATTACAGCTGTGGGTAAACTTATTTAACAAGGGAGTGGACATTTGATTGTAAAATAAGAAAAGTTAATAAGTATCTCTTACGGTTTTTTTCTCTCTCTTGGCTGGAGGGGGCTGCTGCTGCGTAGGCACTATGATTGGTGCTGACTGATACACTGGCTGACTTGGGTAAAAAGGCGTTCCTAAAGAATTAGAAAAAAAAAATGAAAAGCATTCAGTTATTTTGGCAACCATTATAAGACTACTAATGGCACTGTGTCTCTGGACAATCAGTTAAAACCATAAGTGACTCTTAATCTCACAAAACAAACTGAGGATTGCTGGGGGGAGAGGGTTAGGGAGAAGAGGGGTGGGGTTATGGACATTGGGGAGGGTATGTGCTATGGTGAGTGCTGTGAAGTGTGTAAACCTGGCAATTCACAGATCTGTACCCCTGGGGATAAAAATATATTATATGTTTATAAAAAATAAAAAATTAAAAATAAAGTAACAAAAGCATTCTTCTTAATCTTCTCTAACCATTAGCTCTCTTCTATTTACTGAAGTACTCAAGGAATGATTCCCAAAAACTCAAGAACACCTAACTCTTTGTCAGCATCCAATATGAAGACAACTAAATAAACAACTCCTGCAGACTGCCACCAGAGTCACCTTTCAAAGAAACAAATCATATTATAGCACTACTTTAAAAAAAAATCTATTTTGGGGGCCTGGCCATTCCCTCCAATGTGATTCTCAAGCAAGGATCTGTGTGAATACGTTTTGTGTGGGGGTTTGGTCACAGGAAGGAGAATATATACGATCATCTTATGGAGTGGGAGTAATCTGATTCTTCTCCCTACTTACAGAGAACCACTGTCATAGGGAACCACCCTTAAGGCTTAGAAAATATCACACTATTGAAGCAGAAAAAAGATGAAGAACAAACAGCTGAAAAATAAAGTCTAATACTAGGAGTCCAGGTTCCAGGGTTTTAACTACCTTATGTACCATTCTCTAGCTCCATACCTTTGCTCTAGCAAAAACCTATTACCTACTTCTATCCCTTGAGTACATGAATTTTTTCGACATTGTTCGTACCTTTGACTCCATTGTCCTTCTACCTGAAATTATCTTCTTCCACCCACCCCTTGGACGCTTAATGAATACTTTCTTAACTTTTGAAAGTTTGGCTATTGTTGCAATTATTATTAAGCCAGAGTACTAATAGAAGAGGTGATGAGAAAGGGTCAAATCCAGATTTGCTGACAGAGTGGATGTGACTATGACAGAAAGAAGTGTCAAGGAAAACTCTTCAAGGTTTTTTTTGCAGCAAGTGTAAGAATGACAATGCTATTTACTGTGCTATTTCTTTACTTAGTGAGATGAGGAAAACTAGACGAAGAGTAGAGTTTAGGGCATAAGAGTCAAGAGTTCAATTTCAGACGTGTAAAGTTTAAGATTCTTACTAGACCTTCAAAGGCAGATAGCAGCAAGTAGGCAGGAAGAGACACAAGTCTGGAGTCAGAGAATCGGTATCCATTTTGGAATTAGTGGAGTATGAGGTAACTGAGGAAGTTAGTACAAATAGAGAATGAACCCAAGGATGAAATTTTGGAGCACGTTATGTTGTGCTTATAGAGATTTTATATATATCTCTTATATATAGAGATTATAGGTATATTAAAAAAAAACCTAGCAAAGAAGATGAAAAAGAAAATCAAGGCAGTGGTTGAAGTAAAGAGAAGGGTTCAGGAATGGGGAGCATGCATAATTATGTAAAATGGCATTGAGAGTCAACCAAGATTCAGCAAAGTAGAATGCACATGTGACACTGACAAAAGTTATAAGGGTGGAAGGGCAGGAAAGTGGATCCTGATTAGGGTGGGTTCAGAAGTGAATGAGATGGAAATAAAGACAGCTGAACATTCTTTTCTTAAAATTTTGCTATAAAGGGAAGCAAAAAAGTGGTTGGGTTTTTTGTTTGTTTGTATCCTGTATGCCAAAGGGACTAATCCACCAGCAGAGAGAGAAAGAAAATAATAAAGCCAGAAAGAGAGAAGAGAACAGCTAGAGTAATAGCCTTAAATGTGTACATGATGGGATCCAGTGAATGAGCAGTACAAGCCTTTGGTAGAAACAGTGATGGTTGAGTCATGATAGCAAGAAGGAAAAACATGAAGGTATAGGTAGGTAGTTAATAAAGGTAAAATCCTTGGTACTTTAGTTAGGAGTCAAATAATGTTGGCTCTATTATCACTGTCATCATCATCAACAAACCATCTCTGCCTTCATAACGTCTTCAAGAGGTAATTTCTTGGAAGCAGTACCACATTTGCAGGTACCAGAATTCTGCAGGTCTCAATCAAATCTGGAGAAGGTTTAAAAAGGGGGCATGGCTAGGATTTCAATGAATTCAGGGTAAAAAGAGAAAAACACCTTATTAGCCATACTTCTGGTAGTGCATACACTAGTCTCGAAGTCAAGCTTAAATAGGTGATTCTATACTACCCTATACTACCCTTACTAGTTCCAAACTCAGAAAACAATCCCCTAAAATCGGTTTCAAATGCTGCTAGACAGGCAATACAGTCTGCTCTCTTTGCCATATTTTTTAAACTGAGTGACATAAGATCCAAAAGGTGAATCATCCTTTTAAGAAAAAAAATCAGATTGTTCTAATGAAACAGTTTTGATTCAACACGACTGGGGTAGGGATTTGCATATAATATAATACACAAGCAATAAATATCAGCTGAATAAATCTGGTAGCATAAGATATCTTAATAATGGGGGGGCGGAGTCAAGATGGCGGAGAAGTAGCAGGCTGAGACTACTTAAGCTAGCCGGAGATCAGCTAGATAGCTTATCTAAAGATTGCAAACACCTGAAAATCCATGGGCAGATCAAAGAGAAGAAAAGCAATTCTGGAAACAGAAAAACAACCACTTTCTGAAAGGCTCGGTGAGCTCGGAGCGCAGCCGGAGGTTAGGCAGACGGGAGTAACTGGGCGCTGTTCTCTGAGGGCGCACTGAGGAGTGGGGCCCTGGGCTCTCGGCTCCTCCAGGCCGGAGACCAGGAGGCCGCCATTTGTATTCCCGTCCTCCGGAACTCTACGGAAGCGCATAGGGAACAAAAGCTCCTAAAAGCAAACCCTAGCGGATTACTCACCCTGGACCCTGATAAGGGCGGAGCAATTCCGCCTGGGGCAAAGACACTTGAGAATCACCACACCAGGCCCCTCCCCCAGAAGATCAACAAGAAATCCAGCCAAGACCAAGTTCACCTACCAAGGAGTGCGGTTTCAATACCAAGGAGAGCAGCAGAATTCCAGAGGAGGAGAAAGCAAAGCACGGAACTCATGGCTTTTTCCCTGTGATTTTTTTTAGTCTTGCAGTTAATTTGATTTTTTTCTTTTTCACTTTTTGTTTTTTTTTTTCTTGCCTTCTGGTAATTTTTTTTTAACTTTTACCTTTCTCTTTTTTAACTTTTTTTTACTTTTTATATATTTTTTCTTTTTTATATTTTTCTTATTTGTTTTCTTTTTTTTAATTCTTTTCTTTTCTTTTTTTTTTCTTTCTTCCTTTTTGAACTCCTTTTTATCCCCTTTCTACCCCCTCAAGATTTGGGATCTCTTCTAATTTGGTTAAAGCATATTTTCCTGGGGTTGTTGCCACCCTTTTAGTATTTTACTTGCTCCTTCATATACCCTTATCTGGACAAAATGACAAGACGAAAAAATTCAACACACAAAAAAGAACAAGAGGCAGTACCGAATGCTAGGGACCTAATCAATACAGACACTGGTAATAGGTCAGATCTAGAGTTCAGAATGACAATTCTCAAGGTTCTAGCCGGGCTCAAAAAAGGCATGGAAGATATTAGAGAAACCCTCTCGAGAGATATAAAAGCCCTTTCTGGAGAAATAAAAGAACTAAAATCTAACCAAGTTGAAATCAAAAAAGCTATTAATAAGGTGCAATAAAAAATGGAGGCTCTCACTGCTAGGATAAATGAGGCAGAAGAAAGAATTAGTGATATAGAAGACCAAATGACAAAGAATAAAGAAGCTGAGCAGGGACGCCTGGGTGGCTCAGTTGGTTGAGCAGCTGCCTTCGGCTCAGGTCATGATCCCAGCGTCCTGGGATCGAGTCCCACATCGGGCTCCTTGCTCCGCAGGGAGCCTGCTTCTTCCTCGGACTCTGCCTTCCACTCTGTCTGCCTTTGCTCGCTCTCTGACAAATAAATAAATAAAATCTTTAAAAAAAAAAAAAAAAAAAAAAAAAAAAGAAGGTGAGCAAAAGAGGGACAAAGAGCTACTGGACCACGAGGGGAGAATTCGAGAGATAAGTGACACCATAAGACGAAACAACATTAGAATAATTGGGATTCCAGAAGAAGAAGAAAGAGAGAGGGGAGCAGAAGGTATACTGGAGAGAATTATTGGGGAGAATTTCCCCAATATGGCAAAGGGAACGAGCATCAAAATTCAGCAGGTTCAGAGAACGCCCCTAAAAATCAATAAGAATAGGCCCACACCCCGCCACCTAATAGTAAAATTTACAAGTCTCAGTGACAAAGAGAAAATCCTGAAAGCAGCCCGGGAAAAGAAGTCTGTAACATACAATGGTAAAAATATTAGATTGGCAGCTGACTTATCCACAGAGACCTGGCAGGCAAGAAAGAGCTGGCATGATATTTTCAGAGCACTAAACGAGAAAAACATGCAGCCAAGAATACTATATTCAGCTAGGCTATCATTGAAAATAGAAGGAGAGATTAAAAGCTTCCAGGACAAACAAAAACTGAAAGAATATACAAATACCAAACCAGCTCTACAGGAAATATTGAAAGGGGTCCTCTAAGCAAAGAGAGAGCCTACAAGTGGTAGATCAGAAAGGAACAGAGACCATATACAGTAACAGTCACCTTACAGGCAAAACAATGGCACTAAATTCATATCTCTCAATAGTTACCCTGAATGTTAATGGGCTAAATGCCCCTGTCAAAAGACACAGGGTATCAGAATGGATAAAAAAACAAAACCCATCTATATGTTCCCTCCGAGAAACTCATTTTAAGCCCAAAGACACCTCCAGATTTAAAGTGAGGGGGTGGAAAAGAATTTACCATGCTAATGGACATCAGAAGAAAGCAGGAGTGGCAATCCTTATATCAGATCAATTAGATTTTAAGCCAAAGACTATAAAAAGAGATGAGGAAGGACACTATATCATACTCAAAGGGTCTGTCCAACAAGAAGATCTAACAATTTTAAATATCTTTGCCCCCAACGTGGGAGCAGCCAACTATATAAACCAATTAATAACAAAATCAAAGAAACACATCAACAATAATACAATAATAGTAGGGGACTTTAACACTCCCCTCACTGAAATGGACAGATCATCCAAGCAAAAGATCAGCAAGGAAATAAAGGCCTTAAATGACACACTGGACCGGATGGACATCACAGATATATTCAGAACATTTCATCCCAAAGCAACAGAATACACATTCTTCTCTAGTGCACATGGAACATTCTCCAGAATAGATCACATCCTCGGTCCTAAATCAGGACTCAATCGGTATCAAAAGATTGGGATCATTCCCTGCATATTTTCAGACCACAATGCTCTAAAGCTAGAACTCAACCACAAAAGGAAGTTTGAAAAGAACCCAAATACATGGAGACTAAACAGCATCCCTCTAAAGAATGAATGGGTCAACCGGGAAATTAAAGAAGAATTGAAAAAAATCATGGAAACAAATGATAATGAAAATACAATGGTTCAAAATCTGTGGGACACAACAAAGGCAGTCCTGAGAGGAAAATATATAGCGGTACAAGCCTTTCTCAAGAAACAAGAAAGGTCTCAGGTACACAACCTAACCCTACACCTAAAGGAGCTGGAGAAAGAACAAGAAAGAAACCTTAAGCCAAGCAGGAGAAGAGAAATCATAAAGATCAGAGCAGAAATCAATGAAATAGAAACCAAAAAGACAATAGAGCAAATCAACAAAACTAGGAGCTGGTTCTTTGAAAGAATTAATAAAATTGATAAACCCCTGGCCCGACTTATAAAAAAAAAGAAAAGAGAAAGGACCCAAATAAATAAAATCATGAATGAAAGAGGAGAGATCACAACTAACACCAAAGAAATACAAACTATTATAAGAACATACTATGAGCAACTCTACGCCAACAAATTTGAGAATCTGGAAGAAATAGATGCATTCCTAGAAACATATAAACTACCACACAACTGAACCAGGAAGAAGTAGAAAGCCTGAACAGACCCATAACCAGTAAGGAGATTGAAACAGTCATTAAAAATCTCCAAACAAACAAAAGCCCAGGGCCAGATGGCTTCCCGGGGGAATTCTACCAAACATTTAAAGAAGAACTAATTCCTATTCTCCTGAAACTGTTCCAAAAAATAGAAATGGAAGGAAAACTTCCAAACTCATTTTATGAGGCCAGCATCACCTTGATCCCAAAACCAGAGAAGGATCCCATCAAAAAAGAGAGCTATAGACCAATATCCTTGATGAACACAGATGCGAAAATACTCAACAAAATACTAGCCAATAGGATTCAACAGTACATTAAAAGGATTATTCACCACGACCAAGTGGGATTTATTCCAGGGCTGCAAAGTTGGTTCAACATCCGCAAATCAGTCAATGTGATACAACACATCAATAAAAGAAAGAACAAGAACCATATGATACTCTCAATAGATGCTGAAAAAAGCATTTGACAAAGTACAGCATCCCTTCCTGATCAAAACTCTTCAAAGTATAGGGATAGAGGGCACATACCTCAATATCATCAAAGCCATCTATGAAAAACCCACTGCAAATATCATTCTCAATGGAGAAAAACTGAAAGCTTTTCCGCTAAGGTCAGGAACACAGCAGGGATGTCCATTATCACCACTGCTATTCAACATAGTACTAGAGGTCCTAGCCTCAGCAATCAGACAACAAAAGGAAATTAAAGGCATCCAAATCGGCAAAGAAGTAGTCAAATTATCACTCTTCGCAGATGATATGATACTATATGTGGAAAACCCAAAAGACTCCACTCCAAAACTGCTAGAACTTATACAGGAATTCAGTAAAGTGTCAGGATATAAAATCAATGCACAGAAATCAGTTGCATTTCTCTACACCAACAGCAAGACAGAAGAAAGGGAAATTAAGGAGTCAATCCCATTTACAATTGCACCCAAAACCGTAAGATACCTAGGAATAAACCTAACCAAAGAGGCAAAGAATCTATACTCAGAAAACTATAAAGTACTCATGAAAGAAATTGAGGAAGACACAAAGAAATGGAAAAATGTTCCATGCTCCTGGATTGGAAGAATAAATATTGTGAAAATGTCTATGCTACCTAAAGCAATGTACACATTTAATGCAATTCCCATCAAAGTACCATCCATCTTTTTCAAAGAAATGGAACAAATAATTCTAAAATTTATATGGAACCAGAAAAGACCTCGAATAGCCAAAGGGATATTGAAAAAGAAAGCCAACGTTGGTGGCATCACAATTCCGGACTTCAAGCTCTATTACAAAGCTGTCATCATCAAGACAGCATGGTACTGGCAAAAAAACAGACACATAGATCAATGGAACAGAATAGAGAGCCCAGAAATAGACCCTCAACTCTACGGTCAACTAATCTTCGACAAAGCAGGAAAGAATGTCCGATGGAAAAAAGACAGCCTCTTCAATAAATGGTGCTGGGAAAATTGGACAGCCACATGCAGAAAAATGAAATTGGACCATTTCCTTACACCACACACAAAAATAGACTCAAAATGGATGAAGGACCTCAATGTGCGAAAGGAATCCATCAAAATCCTTGAGGAGAACACAGGCAGCAACCTCTTCGACCTCAGCCGCAGCAACATCTTCCTAGGAACAACGCCAAAGGCAAGGGAAGCAAGGGCAAAAATGAACTATTGGGATTTCATCAAGATCAAAAGCTTTTCACAGCAAAGGAAACAGTTAACAAAATCAAAAGACAACTGACAGAATGGGAGAAGATATTTGCAAACGACATATCAGATAAAGGACTAGTGTCCAGAATCTATAAAGAACTTAGCAAACTCAACACCGAAAGAACAAATAATCCAATCAAGAAATGGGCAGAGGACATGAACAGACATTTCTGTGAAGAAGACATCCAGATGGCCAACAAACACATGAAAAAGTGCTCCACATCACTTGGCATCAGGGAAATACAAATCAAAACCACAATGAGATATCACCTCACACCAGTCAGAATGGCTAAAATCAACAAGTCAGGAAATGACAGATGCTGGCGAGGATGTGGAGAAAGGGGAACCCTCCTACACTATTGGTGGGAATGCAAGCTGGTGCAGCCACTCTGGAAAACAGCATGGAGGTTCCTCAAAATGTTGAAAATAGAACTGCCCTATGACCCAGCAATTGCACTATTGGGTATTTACCCTAAAGATACAAACGTAGTGATCCAAAGGGGCACGTGCACCCGAATGTTTATAGCAGCAATGTCCACAATAGCCAAACTATGGAAAGAACCTAGATGTCCATCAACAGATGAATGGATCAAGAAGATGTGGTATATATACACAATGGAATACTATGCAGCCATCAAAAGAAATGAAATCTTGCCATTTGCGACAACATGGATGGAACTAGAGCGTATCATGCTTAGCGAAATAAGTCAAGCGGAGAAAGACAACTATCTTATGATCTCCCTGATATGAGGAAGTGGTGATGCAACATGGGGGCTTAAGTGGGTAGGAGAAGAATCAATGAAACACGATAGGATTGGGAGGGAGACAAACCATAAGTGACTCTTAATCTCACAAAACAGGCTGAGGGTTGCTGGGGGGAGGGGGTTTGGGAAAAGGGGGTGGGATTATGGACATTGGGGAGGGTATGTGCTTTGGTGAGTGCTGTGAAGTGTGTAAACCTGGTGATTCACAGACCTGTACCCCTGGGGATAAAAATATATGTTTATAAAAAATAAAAAATTAAAAAAAAAGATATCTTAATAATGGGGTTAAACACAATTAGTAAAATATCAAGTAAACTGTGGACCCTAGCAGAGTGGGACTTCTATCCTACCAAATAATGGTTATCTTTTATAAAATACTAATTCAACTTCTTATATAGTCAGAGACGTTTAAAAACATTTATTTTATTCTATTAAAAATGGGAATAACTTTTACATACCATTTACTAATTAGATATGTTACATGCTGTCCCTAACCTCTTATGCATGGAATGTTGCAGGTTTATCTGGATTAGGGGTATGTCAACTAAAGCCAACAGGCTAAATCCAGAATGAAGTTTTATTGGAATACACCTATATATAGTATTTTATCTGTTACCTGTGGCTGCTTTTTCACTAAATGGCAGAGTTGAATAGTTGCAACAGAGACCATATGGCCTGCAAAAGCTACAATATTGCCCTTTATAGAAAAAGGGCTAAACCTTTTCTTCCCCTGATCCCTGTTCTCCATTGGTGGTTCATCAAACCCCAGTCTATACAAAATGTGTCAATGATATATAGCAAAATTGATTCAATAATAAGCACAATAATAAAGCACCACATTACTATACTAACACACACAAAGTTACAACTATAGGCTTGCTAATTTGACATTTTGGAAAGGTCTGTTACTATTTTGAAATTAATTCAGTCTTGTTCCTTTGTTGTTCAAAATGCCTTCCTATATGAAATGCTGCTGACTTTAAATAACAGTTTTCTTTGAAAGACTTTGTGGCAAAATTAAAAAGGGAATAGTTCTGTGTGTTTCTTCCCTTATTTTACGGTACTTTTTAAAAATTTTATTTGACTAGGATATAGAAAAATTTGGGAACCAGTGGTCTGGTCAATATTTACATTTGTTCTCAATGGTAAAACCCCAAAGACAAACACAAATATCAAACAAATTCACTTCAAGAGCCTAAAAGGCAAGAAGAATATCTCAACATTTATATCCTACAAAATACCTACCACATTGTCTTATACACTGTAAGTCTTCCAAAAACCTACCAAAACTAAACTTTCCCACAGAAACAATATAAAAATAGCAGTTAAGTATGCAGGTTGGCACATTAACATCAGTTTATCCCATCCCAGAACAATAATGTTAGTATACAACCATATCAACACAGTAATTTTTTGTTGTTTTTTTTAGATTTTATTTATTTATTTGACACAGAGGGACAAAGTGAGAGAGGGACACAAGCAGGGGAAGTGGGAGAAGGAGAAGCAGGCTCCCCACTGAGCAGGGAGCCCAACATGGGGGGTCGATCCCAGGACTCTGGGATCACGACCCAAGGCGAAGGCAGAGACTTAAGGCTGAGCCACCCAGGTGCCTATTCACAGTATTTTTTAAAAAGATTTATTTATTTGAGAGAGAGAGAGAAAAAGAGCATGAGCAGGAGGGACAAAGGGACAGGGAGAGAGAATCTCAAGCAGACTCTGCACTGAACACAGAGTCCAATGCAGGGCTCAATCCCAGGACCCCAAAATCATGATGTGAGCCGAAACAAAGAGTTGGTTGCTTAACGAAATTACAGTAGTAACATTCCACTGAACACATACTTCGGACGCCAGAAAGTTTCCCACTTAGACACCACGGGTAATAATGAATGAATCCCTCAGCTCTTAGGAGCTGCTGAATAAGGCACCCAAGCCCCCACAGAGCTCAGAAAAAGTGCCAAAAAAAAAATGAAAGGAGGAGGAAAAAAATCACACGGTACAGTGAGAAAAAGGGAGAGTATACTGGTTTGAAACAAAGGAGAATGGCGCTTTTTTTTTTTTTAAGATATTATTTATTTGTCAGAGAGAAAGAGAGAGAAGGAGAGTACAAGCAGAGGGAGAAGGAGTCTCCCCACTGAGCAGGGAGCCTGATGAAAGACTCGATCCCAGCACCCTGACATCATAACCTGAGCCAAAGGCAGATGCTTAACTGACTGAACAACTCAGCTGTCCTAGAATGGGATCTTTTAACGATGTAAATTCTCACTCTTTTCTTTTTCTTTCTCAGTATCACTGTCGCTGTTAACCGTATCTTTTTGCTCCCAAACCCAAATTTTCACACCTTGGGCCATCACCTCTAGCATTTGCTGAAAATAATTTCAGTCTTCATGAGGTATTTTCTGATACAAAAGGCATCAAAATATTTAAGAAACACTGATGAGAGAAAAACTGAAAAGTGACATTGATTAAATACTATTCATTAGTTACTTTTCAACACTATAAAACACTCCAAGAATTATAATGTATTAACAGGATTTTATGATGTTGGTTACTGAACTTCAGTAAGGATAAAAACATTCTTTAAGAATCATTGTTCAAGATTAAAACTGAATAGAGGAGTAAAATATTATTACCCTAGAGTAAACTGTAAGCTAAGCACAAAGGACTAAGACTTCAGCAAAACAGACTGTCCAACTCACCAACTCCACCATTAGGGCAGGAAGGAAAAAGACTAGGATTCTTTCCTTACCAGTTCTGCCAGAGGAAGGCCCTCTGCCCTAGAAGAAAGGACTGCTGTGCTTTAGAACAGAGAATTAGGATTCCATTCCTTAAACTTGCTTTTTTTTTTTTTTTTAAGATTTTATTTACTTATTTGAAAGAGATACAGCAAGAGAGAGAACACAAGCTGGGGGAGTGGGAGAGGGAGAAGCAGGCTTCCCACTGAGCAGGGAGCCTGATGTGGGGCTCGATCCCAGGACCCTGGGATCATGACCCGAGCTGAAGGCAGAGGCTTAACGACTGAGCTACCCAGGATCCCCTCCTTATACTTGCTTTTAACCTGAACCCAAGATTGGGAAGAAGAGGAGGAAGAGTAAAGGGGGACAAGGATCAGAGAGAAATGAAGAACTGGGAGTGGAAGGGTAAGAGAAGAAGAGATTCCAAAACGAGAAAACAGGAAGGGGGATGTTTATGTCCTCTAGACCGTAAGGCCAGAATAGCTGCCCTGAGGTGGTAAAGCTGAAGGACCTATAACTGATGGGAACTATTGGATCACAACTTTTAAGTCTGATAAAAGCATACTAACTAATGATAAGCCTTAAAACTAAAATATCTGTCCAAATAATGAAAATAATCTAAGCCTATCAGTAGAGGACTGGATTATACATTGTGATTCATATATGATCATGTATGATTCATTCACCTAAAATGTAATGTTATGTAATTTGAAATTCTATAGGTAACGAAATGGAAAGATGTCCATGAATATATTGTGAGATAGGGGAAAAAATAACAGAAAGATTTAGAACATTATAAATAGTATGTGACCATTTATATTAAAAACTTGTTTAAATATAAAAGAAAAAGTATATATTAAGCTATTAAATCATTATTTCCTTAGGGAATGGAGAAGGGGAAAAAACTGGCTACTTCAACTTTATACATTCCATATTATTTGTATTTTTCTCACTAACTTGTTTACTTTCATAATGAAAAATTATTTTAAATTGTTTTTCCTCGTCCCAGCCTCAGCAATCAGACAACAAAAAGAAATAAAAGGCATCCAAATCGGCAAAGAAGAAGTCAAACTATCACTCTTTGCAGATGATATGATACTATAAGTGGAAAACCCAAAAGACTCCACTCTAACTCTGCTAGAACTTGTACAGGAATTCAGTAAATCAATGCACAGAAATCAGTTGCATTTCTTTATACCAACAACAAGACAGAAGAAAGAGAAATTAAGGAGTCAATCCCCTTTACAATTGCACCCAAAACCGTAAGATACCTAGGAATAAACCTAACCAAAGAGGCAAAGAATCTATACTCAGAAAACTATAAAGTACTCATGAAAGAAATTGAGGAAGACACAAAGAAATGGAAAAATGTTCCATGTTCATGGATTGGAAGAACAAATATTGTGAAGATGTCTGTGTTATCTAAAGCAATCTACACATTTAATGCAATCCCTGTCAAAATCCCATCCATTTTTTTTTCAAAGAAATGGAACAAATAATCCTAAAATTTATATGGAACCAGAAAAGACCTCGAATAATCAGAGGAATATTGAAAAAGAAAGCCAACGTTGGTGGCATCACAATTCCAGACTTCAAGCTCTATTACAAAGCTGTCATCATCAAGCCAGTATGGTACTGGCACAAAAACAGACACACAGATAAATGGAACAGAATAGAGAGCCCAGAAATAGACCCTCAACTCTACGGTCAACTAATCTTCGACAAAGCAGGAAAGAATGTCCGATGGAAAAAAGACAGCCTCTTCAACAAATGGTGTTGGGAAAATTGGACAGCCACATGCAGAAAAATGAAATTGGACCATTTCCTTACACCACACATAAAAATAGACTCAAAATGGATGAAGGACCTCAGTGTGAGACAGGAATCCATCAAAATCCTTGAGGAGAACACAGGCGGCAACCTCTTCGACCTCAGCCGCAGCAACTTCTTCCTAGGTACATCGCCAAAGGCAAGGGAAGCAAGGGCAAAAATGAACTATTGGGATTTCATCAAGATCAAAAGCTTTTGCACAGCAAAGGAAACAGTTAACAAAATCAAAAGACAACTGACAGAATGGGAGAAAATACTTGCAAAGAACATATCAGATAAAGGGCTAGTATCCAAAATCTATAAAGAGCTTAGCAAACCCAAAGAACAAATAATCCAGTCAAGAAATGGGCAGAGGACATGAACAGACATTTCTGTGAAGAAGACATTCAGATGGCCAACAGACACATGAAAAAGTGCTCCACATCACTTGGCATCAGGGAAATACAAATCAAAACCACAATGAGATACCACCTCACAACAGTCAGAAAGGCTAAAATTAACAAGTTGGGAAATGACAGATGCTGGCGAGGATGCAGAGAAAGGGGAACCCTCCTACACTGTTGGTGGGAATGCAAGCTGGTATAACCACTCTGAAAAACAGCATGGAGGTTCCTCAAAAAATTGAAAATAGAGCTATCTTATGACCCAGCAATTGCACTACTCGGTATTTACCCTAAAGATACAAACGTAGTGATCTGAAGGGGCACGTGCACCCGAATGTTTACAGCAGCAATGTCCACAATAGCCAAACTATGGAAAGAAGATGTCCATCAACAGATGAATGGATAAAGAAGATATGGTATCTATATACTATGGAGTACTATATAGCCAAGCCATTTGCAAGGACATGGATGGAACTAGAGGGTATTATGCTTAGCGAAATAAGTCAAGCAGAGAAAGACAACTATCATATGATCTCCCTGATATGAGGAAGGGGAGATGCAACGTGGGGGTCTTGGGGGTAGGAAAAGAATAAATGAAACAAGATGGGATCGGGAGGGAGACAAACCATAAGAGACTCTTAACTCTCACAAAACAAACTGAGGGTTGCCAGTCTATAAGTGATAGAAATAAAGCCAAATACATTATAATACTGTATATACAAATCAGAAAAATATTTCCCTACCAGTAAACTCATTTATATTGTTTCTATATATACTGCAGTAGTATTAAGAGCAATAAAGAAGGCTGGCACAGATTTACAACACAATTGTAATGACAACATTTTGTGTCAAAAAATTATGTAAAGTGTAAATAAACAGACTAGAATTCAGTGAGAAGCCTTTCAAAATGATTTTGTGAATTAGAAGATAGAATTGCATAAACCTGGTGATTCACAGGCCTGTACCCCTGGGGCTAATAATACATTATATGTTTATAAAACAAAATAAAAAATTTAAAAAAAAAAAGATGATACAATTGCATTCCCATTACAACTTGGGATTGAAAGAGAAAATTCTGTGAATTTTAGCATGCTTTCTCTGCCAGTCAGTTTCACTTACAGGTTTTCTATTCAATAAATTCTTGATGATACCAACTGTCAATTTTACACTTAAAAAGAATTTTTATTGGGGATGCCTGGGTGGCTCTGTCACTTAAAACATCTGACTTTTGATTTTGGCTCAGGTATGATCTCAGTGTCCTGGGATTGAGCCCCATGTCAGCTCTGCCCTCAGAGGAGAATCTGCTTGTCCCTCTCCCTGGACTCCTTTCCCTGCACGCTCAATCTCTCTCTCAAATAAATAAAATGAATAACTAACTAAAATCTTTCTTAAAATGGAAAAAAATTGTAAATGGATTTAAATTAAAGAATAACTACAAAGATACTAAATGGTATGAAAACCCAGAGTTCAAACTAACTTCAAGGGGCTCACAAGGGATGCCAACAGTACTGGCAACATTCCACGTCAAAGAAAATATCAAAATATTTCCTAGTAAAAATACAACTTCAGTAAAACCATTTCATGACATTATGAAGTGTATCATTTTGCAACTGGCAGTCTCACAAGCAATAGTAACCAAGTTGTAAAAAAACGGTTTTCCCAGGGCTCCTGGGTGGCTCAGTCAGTGAGCCTCTGCCTTAGGTCCTGGATCCCAGGGTTCTGGGATTGAGTCCCCTACTGGGCTCCCTACTTGGCGGGAAGCCTGCTTCTCCCTCTCCCGATCCCACTGCTTCTGGTCTCTCTCTCTCTCTCTGTGTATGTGTGTGTGTGTCTCTCTCTGTCAAATAAATAACTAAATAAAATCTTAAAAAACAAAAACAGAAAAAAAAAAAGGAAAAGTTTTCCCTTTTCTAGAAGTAGTAAAACCAGGTAACACTTGGTTCCTTGGCCTGTTTCACCTCAAAACCTAAGGGAAATGTTCTTGAGCTATTCTAATGCTAATTAATTCTGATGTAAAGAACTGAGACACTAAATCTCAATGTTAGGAGATTGGTGAGTGGATACCTATTTATCTAAAAGTAGATTATACTGGGGTACCTGGGTGGCTCAGTGGGTTAAAGCCTCTGCCTTCAGCTCAGGTCATGATCCCAGGGTCCTGGGATCGAGCCCCATATTGGGGAGCCTGCTTCTCCCTCTCCCTCTGCCTACCTCTCTGCCTACTTGTGGTCTCTGTCTGTCAAATAAATAAATAAAATTTTTAAAAATTAATTAATTAATAAAATAAAATAGATTACACTATCTTAAAAGAACAAGTTAAAATTTTAATATGTCCTTACTGGTAGCAGAAAAGATCAATGCTTAGTGAATCCTAAAGTTTAATTTTTCAAGAATTTGCTGATTTTAACTCTTAAAATTCACGTTCTATATAATAAACCAAGTATAATATGTGCTAGAAATTTATGGAATAAGTCATCTTAGTACTGGTTCACAAAGTATAAACATGTCACTTATTTCTCTACATTAAAAACATTTGTGATTTTTTTAAGGCATTTTCATTTCACTAATTCTCATAACCTTCCTATGACACAGATCTTATCACAATTTTGCAGAAAAGGAATCACAGAAACACTGAATTATACTCAGGCATCCCACTCCAATACCTCATCACTATTTTAGGTGTTAGAGATACCAGAGTGAACAAAACAATAAAATTCATTGTCTTTGTGGATACTATATTCTAGCAGGAAAATGTTAACAAACATTTTGGTAAATGGTGTTAAATGTTTGGAGAAAAAGAAATCATGGAAGGGAGATAAGTTATAACTGACCCTTGAACAACACACGCATCAGGGGCACCCTCTGCTCGCCTGCATGCAGTCCAAAATCCATGTATAAGTTTTGAAGCCCCAAAATCTTATCTAATATAGCTTACTGCTGACTTAGAAGCCTTACCAATAATGTAAACAGCTAACAGATATTTTATGTTATATGTACTACATATATATATTCTTACAAAAGCGTTAAGCTAAGAGATAGGTAAAGTTTTTAAAGAAATTGTAAGAGAAAACACATTTACAGTACCATACTATATCTATCAAAAAAATTCATGTTTAAGTGATCCCATACAGTTCAAACCTGTGATGTTCAACAGCCAACTGTATATTTATTCCATCAGCAAAAATGCAATAAAAATCTAAGTAATTATGAGTTGGTTGCAGATTCAGAACCTTAAGACATGGGTTCTTTGCAACAGAATTACCAGCTCTTTCAGGTGGTGTCATTAACTAAATATAGTTCTATAATACCCTTCCCGTGTAAATCACTCCCTAAAAAGCTTTTGATTCAGAACTGTTTGCACATTTTATTTAAAAATTCTTTATACCACTAAAACCTCACTGACTAAACTGATCAACCAAACACAAAAACGAACTAGCAGGAATTCCTCCGTATTTCATACTTACCGTAAGCATTGGGGAAGTCCCCAGGTCCTGGTCCAGGATAAAAAGGCCCTGGCCCTGGCGGCTGAACTGGATACTGTTGTGGGGGCCCAACATAAGGAGGGCCACTATGACGGTACTATAAAAGAGAAATTAAAGATATTTATAAATAATATGAAGATGGCTTACTATTAAAAAAAAAAAAGTTTTTGTGTGTATAAGACAATTACTGAAATAAGGTGAAAACTCTTGGTTAAATACATTAAAAAATGCTTGCCTGCCATCAAGATGCAATGAGGATGAAGAGAAAGATGTGCAGTAGGTAAAAACCTTACAGCACATCAGTGCACAGACAGACATCAGCTTGCTGTAAAATTATTTCAGGCTGGTAGCTTTCAATGAAATTGAATGTTATCACAGGAAGAGCATAATTACTGAGTCTGTTTTAGAGCAGATGGATATGGGAAAGGGATGGGGTAAAAGCAAGAAAATAAAAATAATTTCTCAAACATCTTAGAAAAATGGAAGAGAAATATTTCCTTACAATATTATGGAAAATGACAAAATGGCCAGATTTACAGCCAACAGAAAAGTTCACATACCACTAAAAACCAATGCCATCACCCACCCTTCCTGCTTCCTCTGATGAGAATTTGGGTTAATTCCCACTCTATTGCTGGACCGCACAAACCTGAGCGATACTTTACCTGTGGAATACAGTACTGAGGACCCTGGGGCACTGGGTACGGCATGGGCAGATGGTTAACCATCATGATGTGCTGATTGGCCTGATACACTGCAGTGGGTGTCTGTGCACCAGGACGAATGGAAGGACTGCTGTTCGGGATGGTAGCTCTAGGAGGCTGTATCTGAGGCCTCTGAAAAAACTGAGGAGGGGAGAAAAAAAATATTTATTTTTTTTACTAAGGGGAATGTGTAAATTTTACTATCTTGAGCTTTCTCCTTTTGTCCACTAATAGAAATTTTACCAACTGAATTGGAAATATAATATACACAAAAAGAGGCTAAACTGCATGTGGCTGGGATCACTAAAAATATTCTATACTAGAATATTTTTAAGGCAAGTTTTGATCAGTGCTATCACATATATGAAAACAGTCAGGCACTCTCACTTTTAAAATGAGGCCTCAGCTATCTTAAACAAAAAATTATATGCCATAATTATTAATTTTAAAATGTGATAAAATAACAAAAGGAGTAGCTTGTGTTTCTCTAAAAGTTGTTCTACTATATAAAAGTACTTATATTAAAAATTAAAAGCAATCCCCTAAAAAGCTACCATTCAAGTAATTTATAAAATATTTCTAGACATAAAGATTTTCATCTCAGTCTATCGAAGTCAAGTTAAAAGCAAAACTATCAGGAGAGTTGTCACATGCCGATTTATTACATGAAGGGAATGGCCTTGCTTTTCTAAAAAGTGGAAACCCCATATTAAATTGGACCCAATTTTGCTTTCTTGAATAGTTTGCAATAAAAGTGGAAAATTTAGACAGACTTAAGAATGGTCTGGAAGGAGAAGAACTCAAATTTATCAAATGGCAGCCAGTACCTGTGGTTATTTATGGCTCTCACTGCAGGCTTAAAAGCCTTGAAACAATATACCAACAATAAATTCTCACCGTGAATGCATGTATATTCATCAGCAAACAATCAATCTCACTGTAATAATAAGGGAACAGAGTAATAAAGAGGCCATGCAGAACCAGTAGTTGTTACCTGGATGGGTCTGAATCCTCCCTTCAATTAGGAAGCAAGAAAGCAGCAGGAAACAGAAAGAAAGCCAATGGAAAAGCTTATAGATCAGTAGGAAGGGGTAGGACATAGCATGCAGCTCAACAAAAATATCTTTCTATTTAGTAATAATAGGAGAAGAAGGAAGATTAGAAAATCAGAATGACAATTCTCCACTTGAGAATTCAAGGATACATGGAACTGAAGAACTGAATCACACTTAATATAAATAAATACAGTGGCAAAAATATTCTTATAGTAGCTACAAGTTATAACAGCTTGAAAGGATATGTCTGTTTTTAAGTACAGGTGGGACTGATTCCTGTTCTTGGCTCTACAGACACCCATTATGTGATTTGGCATTAGTTATTTAGCTTCTCTATGACCCACCATCTTTAATGGAGAAAATAGTTAATAATAAAAGTGCCATTCATTATTTTAAAGTTTGCAAATGTCCTAAGAAAAACTAAACTTTTCAAAATATATCAGGCCCATCAGGAAAGAAATCTGCTCTTCTCAATTAACACGGCATATAAGAACCCACTTAAAGCTTTAAAATGGGGAAACATAAAACTAGTCTTAAAATGTGGTTTAGCTCCAAAATTTCTTAAGTTCTCTCACAATTCCAGACATGAATACTGATTATGATTGGTCCAAATAAAGCAAGGATGAGCTTTGACCTTTGGGCCCACTCAGGTCTTATCCTGCCTTACTTACTCTTAAACATCAAGTCACCTACACATAGTAGAAGAAATGACTTTTTATTTTGTGTTGTTTGGAAGAATTAGGATCCAACGTCCAAGGCTCATCCCCATTCGGCCTTCATAACCCAGGACAAAGAAAGCCCTAAAAAGAGTAAGTCACAGAAGTGCAATAGGCAGTACAGCAGGAGAATGGAGTGGATGAGGGAACCAGATGGGAAAGGCCATAAAGAGCAGTTGATGAAGGTGAAAAGAAAGTACAAGCAGCAAAGCTGGGCTGGACCACCCCAACAACAATAGTCTTGCTGTTATCTCCACTGACACAGTTTTGGTGACAGACACAAGAATTCTGTTGGCTGCAACCAAGAACATGAACTAATAAATTTTGCATCCTACACTTCACCTCTCTTAATTACACAGCAGACAGAATCTATTATTCATCAATGTATGTGAGTTGTAAACACAATTCATGAATGAACTTAAGCATTTTTATAACTTGGTTAATATGAGAGGAGCCACAAAACTGTTACAGGCCTCAGAGAGAGGACAGTCATTCATCTGCTCAACTTAATGAGCATTACAACATGTTGCATGCAGTGGACAGAAATCTTATTCCTGTAAGATCCTCTTCCACCAACTCTAGAGGGCAGCCAAGACAAAGAGAGTCAAACACAAGAGGTGATAATCCACTGTAGTTATATTATCACCAAATTTTCTAAGAATATTTACTGCCTAGTGCACTGAAGAGGCATGGTATTACTAACTTGTGCAGAGCAAGGAAAGCAGATATGGGCAAAGTTTCTCCACAATTTTAACAGTTTACTGTATGTGAGTCCTTCTCCTGGCACTAGTTTCCAACTCCTCTGCTGGGGTTTTTAACGCCCTGATTACGACAGTTGAGAATACAGCTTATTCAAAGAGGATTCAGAAGCCTATTTTCTTCAGTAGTTTTAAAAAAAGAAATAAACAAGTGTTTCTGATGATAGTGCTAATATTATCATACAGCTGAACCCACAAAAACACAAAATTTATGGTTATGTGGACATGCAATATTTCTTATAAACTAAGACTTCAGTTTTGAAGCAGTGTAGGAGAGTGTATTCACATATGCATATTAAATAACACTGAAGCTTGATATAGCACTTACTAGCTACCAGATACTACTCCAATTATTTTCCACATATAGTAAATTATTCTTAAAACACACCTCTAAGGCAGGTAGTATTATTAACACCTCCATTAGATACATGGAGAAATTGAGGGACAGGGAGATTAAGTAACTTTCTAAAGGTCTCCCACCCATAATTTAATAAGTACAGTCAGATTTAGGTGTATAAACTTTAACTGTTACACACCCTACTTCTCATGAAATGGAACACCCCTCATATTTTCAAACAACTGTTGACAGTCAAAAGAAATTTTTTCTAAGGCCCAAGGGATGTGGTGAGACCTTTATCCAAGTGCACTAATGGGCGGCATATCCCTCAATCGTAACGTTCCTGGTAACAACAATTACTTCACAAAATTCATGCTTATTATACAGGAAAATAAATTTCTTCTACTTACAAGACTCTAATTCTCTATCTCCCTTAAAGTAACTGATAACTGTTCATATGCTTTTACTTCCTCCGTACAACATTTAACAGACCTTTTACTCAAACTCACTGCCCAAGAATTTTATAAGGACAGGCTGTCTGGAGCTAATTTTTCAACCTTAAGAAGTTCCCTCCCTTCCTCATTCTCCCTTTCCCCTTCCCCCATACAGGAGATTCTACTATCTATAAGACTAAAAAAGGTGTAATGACTGGAAAGGCAAAGAAATAAAAAGAGAATGTACTAAAGAAATAAATAAAATAAATAAAAAGAGAATAAAAAATGAATGTACTCTCTCCTAACCATTCAATTGTAAATTTAGAGTTAGATTTAATAGTGGTACAAGAAATTAAAAATCTGTGGGTGGGCATGGCAGCAAACTACATGTGAATGTGAATGGTCCTTCCCAAACTGCTTGCAATGTTTCTGAATCCCTTTTCCTCTCCACTAATCAAACTCTCTGGGATGCTAGATGGAAGGACAGTACAAGCCATTTAGTCCAACTACATACCTAAAATTTAAATCTCTTATTTGACATGCCCTTCAGGTTGCGACACTTGAGCAACCAAAGACACAGTCCATTTCATTATTAAATGGAGTTCTGACTTTCCTTTTACTGGCTCCAAATTTTTCTCTCTGTATCATTTTCCCTCTGGTTCAATAAATATTCCTAAAATCACATCAAAGTCAAATCCTTCTTCCACAGAAGTGATAAATCTCTAAGTTATGTGGAGACATCCATCACTGCCAACCTTCGCACCAATGTCTATTTTTTTTTTTGTTCAAAGCCAATTACTACCCTCCATGCCCTGTCCCTCCAACCAGCATATTAAATTCCCTTTTCAGTCTTCTCTCAATATGGTCCCACAGTTAAAAGTCTCACTAAATAGAGACCAAAACACAAATATCCAGGTCGTGTCTCCCTAGACTGTATCTGGGCTCACTCAATAAATTTATCTGTTGCTAAACGAAACAGCAACATCTCTCTCTTATTCTGGCTGACTATATTTCCATTAATAAAACCAAGAATAACAGGAGCTGTTCTGTCAACCACATTTTACTACTGATTGGTACTGAATTACAATCTCATAAAACCCTTACGTCTTCTTTATATATAACCTGGCAACAAGTCATGTTCTTCACTTTTGTGTATACTCTTAGGGCTGTGTAATGAAGTTCAGATAAGGAATAGTGTATGTTGTTTCTTTGAAAATGTATTTGGCTAATTACAAACCCATCATTTCAGACTGTACAGATACTTCTGGATTCCAAATGTATAATACAAGGTCAAAACCACATAACTATCAGCAAATTTGACAGGCATGTCTTTAATCCAAGTCACTGATGAAAATGCCAGAAAAGGCTAAGTAGAGAAGGGAGGAATCATGTACAACATAAGTATCATTCCCAAACTTGATTTCAATCTGTTTTAAGTCTTTTATCTTTCAATGGTCCACTAATATGCCAGGAGAATGGCAAGGGAAAGAATCAGCTCTCATTTGGTGGTCATTGTGCAACTTTTCCAAAGGGCTTGGATACATTTATAACAGAGGCTGAATTTAGAGTACTCATGATAGCTAACTTTCACTGTAAAATTCTAGAAACCAAAAGGAAAATGTTACCCCTTGGAAAATACTTCTAAAGATGTGATAATTATACCGTTACCTAAAGTTTCCTTGCCAATAACATTAGGAATAAATGTTTTTTGAATATGTTGGCAATTCTATCACTTTTCATGACTTCACTCTTTCTAAAATCATCAAAAGACAAGGATATCTTTTTTAAAAACTAAATAATAAGTTGATATTCTCTGAAAACTACCCATTCATTTTCAGCAACTCGAAAAATCTATTCAATCACATTAGTTCTTCCTCTGTGGAAAAAACTACAGAATAATTATTATTTTGCAAAGCAATAAAAACTATATAAAAAATGTGCTTCTGAAATCCCTAGCTTTCTGCAATATATAGTTCAGCCTCCTAGAGGAACAGTAAGATTTGGAATTATGAATTTTTTAGGTTAATATCTTTAAAAATTCTAAAGTACTTTTGAGAAAAATAACTGCTGTAATTTTCTCACAAGTTGTAAGGGAATAAGCAGTGAAGAGTCCACGTAATGGGGTATCATTCAAGTATCAACCAGATACTCTGCTGACTTACACCAATTTAAAACGAATTCTAAATTCTTTCTGTACCTTCCCTGCATGTGGCCAATATCACATAATTTATGTGTCATTAAGAATTAAAAGATGTAAGCTCTAGAGCTGAGTTGTTCAATAGAATAGCCACTTGCCATATTTGATGACTTATAATGAAAGATTCCGTTCTTCAGTTGCGCTGCACAGTTTCAGTGCTCAATAGCCACATGTGCAAACGTGTCATGAACAACACACTAACATTTTCACCACCATTACAAGAGTTCTACTAGACAGTAGTGCCATAGAGGATTATGTAAGATGGAAGGAAAAAAACCCCGAGGATTCTGTTCAGGGACAGGTGTTCTGTCTGTCCATGCTGCAGACTCTGAAAAATGAGCATCCTTGTAGAATACTTTGCTCACAGGCAAAAACAGGCTGAGAAAGGAGGGAAAGATAGGCAGGTTATGTCACTGTTAAAGAAAATTGACATTTACCCAGAATCTACTATGTGCCAGGGACTCTGACAGGCAGGTACTCTGATCCTCATAACTCCCTTAGGAAGTAGGTGCAGTTGTTGTAAAACTTCAATATTTTATCACTTATGGGCATATTTTATCCACTTCCAAAGATAAGAAATCTGAGGCTCGAAGTTAGTTTGTAGTGAAGCCAAGATTCCCAGTTATGCCAACTCCCAACCTGTATTTTCCTTTACTATTTCTGCCCTAACCCTACAACTCTTTGGTGACTAAGGCACTAGATAAACTGCCCATGGCTGACTTACATTAAGCTCTGAAAAATCTAAGAGGACTGGTCATAAGGCTGCATAAATGCTTGATCTTATTTCTACTTTGCTTGATATGCCAAGTCTGACCCCAGAGGCAAACTCTAAACTTTCATTTATTTTATTTTCCAAATCTAAGAAACTGCACAGAGCAATACAAATATTTCTCCACCAGAAACTAAGACTTCAAATGTAACAACACAAAAACCTTGAAGGGTCATAATGAAAAAAATTTAAAAAATAAAAATAAGCCAGCAGTTTTCTTTTCTTTTAATCTTTTAGTAAAAAGAACAAAACTACAACAGGAAAACATGCACAGCTTCAATGCTGTTTGCTACTAGGTAACATATTTCCTTGATGTGAAATACTGTTAAGCTTTATCAAGCTTTTATTTGTTTACAATAAATCCAATTACTTCGAATATGGCACACTATTCAACATTTGTCAATATTATGGGAACTAAAATCATGTATCAACACATTGCAAAATATTTTTGTTCTATGAACACTTTTAAATACCAATTCCCTGATCTTTCTCAAAATGCAGACTACTCAGCCACAGAATATAACCAACACTTGATCTCTGTTGTGAAATCCAAAAGTAAAATAAGGACAGGAACACAAGTAACTTTAAACCACAACTACACAAATTTCAACAACTAAACATGAAATTAATAACACAAGCCAGAATCTACATTATACCAACTGACTTGCTTTACTTATGAGTGTACGTTCTGTTCTTTCTGTTTCTAATTACCTTGGGATTTTCAAACATCAGAGTAAAAATAGTTGCCATATTTCTAAAGCCATGGGTGTCTGCATATAAAATTACTTAGTACTTCTTCTTTTACCTTGTAAGAAAATTGTTAGTCTAATCTAAAACTCTCCAGGCTACAAAATGCAAAAAGAATGGAACATCCTAATTAATTAATCTGAAAGAATCCCTGTAAAAGCCTAAAACTAAAAAACTAATGGTACTGGAAGAAGACACGGCTGACATAATTCTAACTGGAGCATGGTATCCCTGACTTGAGGGACTCAGTAAGAGCTCTCTAGCTGGCCACACATAAAGATACTCTACCTAAAAGTAGTTCCAAGAAAAACATTCTGTTACAGTTTCTTGATCCTATTCAACTAAAAATATCACTATCCAGAATGCTGTTTCATTTCAATTCAGTTAACTTCATTTTACAAAGAAGAAAAAAAATATACACATAGGTTCTAGATTACTAAACTGGACAATCGTGTTTTCATTTTGCAAGCAATTACCTCCAATTATCTTATCTAAATAACAGTATTTTTATTCTTTGTAATGTTTATAGAACCAATGGTTACTAAGCAGTCACAAAAACTTAACGTATTTACAGTTGGACTTTAGAAACAACAATCACAGGAGCCATCATCCAGCATCAAATTACTGTGTTTAAAAAAATATATATATATATCAAAGCATGAAAGGATGTGGTCAGAAAGGCAGCCACTGATGAACAATTCAATAAAGGAGAAATAGGAAATCTATTCACTAAGTCTAACTAGTCATAGCTAATTATAACCCCTGATTTAATTCTTTCTGGCCAAAGAAAACAATTATAGATTAAAAAATAATTTATGCCTTCAATTCACAACAAACCAAAAATAACCTAGGACATGGATGTTTTACCCTTTAAAAATGTATTCTCTGTGTACCACTCAATGTTTACCATTTGCTCTCATTATACAAGTTTCTATCTACTATTTTGTCTTATGAGCATCTCCTTCTCTATGAACCTCTACCTGACTTTCTTTTTCTTTTCCTTCCTTCCTTCCATTTTCTTTTGAGACATCGGATGGGGATGTGAGGAGGAGCACAGGGAGAGGGAAAGAATCTCAAGCAGGCTCCATGCCCACCAATGGAACCCGAAATGGGGCTCGGTCTCACGACCCTGAGATCACAACCTCAGCCAAAAACCAAGAGTGGGACACTTACCCAACTAAGCCACCCAAGTAGCCCCTCTAACATGACTTTAGATTTGAGGAGAAGACTGTTTTAAATACAAACTTCAACCATTAAGTACACAGAGAACTCCCAGGTTTCTCTGTTAGGAATAGTTCTATGGCTTGATCCCTGGGAAATAGTATCATCTCCATGGGGGTTATCTGGAAATATGTGGAGGTGTTTTTTGTTTTGTTTCGTTTTTTAATTGTCACTGCGGGAATTCTACTGGCATTTAGAGTCCTAAGGTTGCTAAATGAACTGCAATTCACAGGGAAGGATTTCATAACTGGTTATCCCACCCAAAATGCCAATACCTATTCCATACTGGAACAAACCAAACTGGACTGTACAGCCATTGATAAAGCAGAGCAAACTCTTCCTAACAATTCGCTCTCCGCCACAGCACGGCTTCAGCTAACTCCCGCTCAGCACTGTCACTTCAACTCCCGGCCCTCTCTCTCCTAGTTTTCCAAGGGGACTAATTCCTACTGCTGTCTCCACCAAAGTTATAGGTTTCCGTACTCAATTCTCTCTGGTGTTATGAGAAATTTTAAACTGCTATTTAGAAAGGAGGAATACCAGAGTAAAAAGCAGCCAGCTCTCTGGTTTTTGTATCCAAAAGTAACACTCTGGATTTATGATCCATCTCAAGAATTGATCTTCAAGAACTTGTGTCAGAAAGTAATTACGTTCCTTGCTAATGAATAAATAATAAGCATATACACACAGGGAGTTCTACTTTTCTAATGGTTGAAATATGCCATAACTTCACAAGCATTATCCCATAGCTAAATAAAGAACCAATCTGCCAAAACTTTGAGTCATATGACACATGAAAATCATTTCAGAAACTAAATCAACCTTTTCTCACCAAGACTCCTTTAAGTGTTCCTTGGTTTTTGGAATTAAAGAAGACAAAGAGCATCACAAGACTTTAGGCTCAGGAGAAAGTTCAGAAAACAAATTTTCCCAGAGTAGATAAGACTCTTTTATAAAGGCTTAACTACAACATCCCTTTCTGAGGACCAATGCAATTGAACAGAAATTATAGAAACACTCAGCCTTATATGAAGGAGCTTAGAAATAGTTTTTCTTAATCAGTAGTTTTTTTCCTACACTGCTTTTGGAACAGAGAACTCCCAGGTTTCTCTGTTAGGAATAGTTCTATGGCTTGATCCCTGACTAAAATTTAAGCCTTGCCTCTATGACCATTGACGAAATATTTTATAAAATTTATAATCAACCTTTTTACCTATGGGCTTATCTTCCTTTCAATTATAAGTAATCAATCTAGAATTGTAGTATATGCCAAACACTGCTAATCACTGTCCTTTCATTATCTCATTTACTCTTCATATCAGTCCTAAGATGGGTACTAGTATTGTCCCCATTTTACAGATGAGAAAACAGGCTGAGACCAATGAATAAATTGCCCAAAACCACTCAGTTAGTAAGACTCAAACCTAGGTCTAGTTGACACGACAATGCAAGCTCTTAAAGTACTTTAACAATGCTGTCTGTTGATACTAAAAAATACCCGAATTTTATTTCTTCATCTAACCCAAAGAATTGCCATCCATTTCACATAACCATATCTGAGTTCTCCTGCAAAGTGTCCTTAGCACCTCAGAATATGCTTGGTTTTTTATCATCTAAATTAAAAAGACTTCATTTTGAGAAATAGAGCCTTATATCACAGGTAGACAATGAAATCCAGCAATTACACCATGTCCATTTACTCAATAATAAGAATTCTAACTATGATTAACACAGGTAAACAATGGGTAACACTTCTTTCATTTTATCAAACCATGCTAGGCTGCATAACAGTATCAAAAAACAGCTAACACTTCCTGCTGTTTACTTTATGTCAGATGCCTAAAGAATCTTATCTCTAAAATGGAGGGCATTTATTCCCGTTTCCCATATGAGGGAACTAAGGCTCAGAAAGAAATCTGTTTAACCCAGATAGTTGCACAGTAAAGCTGGTAATATGAACCCAGATCTGTAAGGCCTAGGCCCTTTCAACTATAGCAAGAGAAAATGTTTCAGGATACTCTGTAAGAAGCTATTTGGAGGGAAAAACCCTGAAAGATTTTTCTTTATCCCAAACCACCTCCTCTAGTATATTCCTGCTAAATAAATTAGTGCCAGCATATACATTTTTTAATTTTAATTTATATAATTACTTCATTTAAAAAGAACCAACTGGCTACAAATATTAAAATTAAATAATGTATTTATTTTCTATGTATCCTGAGAATAATTCTATGAAACAAATGACTATGTATTAACTGTTAATTTGATATTAGATCTAAGTTAGTAACTGAGATTAAGTGGTTTTAGAAATACTAATGCTGTTTTATACACATCAATACAAGTTACATCAGAATGTTAACAGAAAACCCTTAGAATGTTGCCTGTTCCAGTCAAATTTAAACAATACATATAACCACAAAATCTGTGAGGGCTTACCATATCTGAAAATTTTCAGGGTTCCCTAAATTGAGAGCAATTGTTTTGGGGGGAAAAAACACTTTATTATTTTTAAATTGTGCCATTAACAGAAGGGAATGTGTTCATTAATAACAAAATGCCGTGAAATTAGTGAAGGACAAAAAGAACAGAATCACAGGAGACTGGAGCTACTCTTAAAGAGTACAGGTTGGGTGGTTCCCTGGAATGGCAGCATTCTAAGGATCAGCAGCTACTAAAGCCCCCACCTATTAGTTAAAGGTGATAGTGAAGGGGCAAGGGTACAGTACCTGGTGATGGGCAGGTCGAGGCCCCGCTGCAAACTGAGAAAAGGAGGGAAAACAAACACAAAAGGAAAGGCACAAAGAGTCAGAAACACCACAACAAAAACCAAAATGTCACACAATATGCCAAAAGAAAAAAATCCACAAGAAAAAAAACAAAACAAAACAAAAAAAAAACACAAACAGTCAAAGCTTTGCTGCAGGACAGTGACAGACAGGTACTAAGATTCAACAGGTTAACACCACTCCAGCTATAGTTTGCCATTTATCAGCTGGGAGAGAAACAGCTAAGCTGTTAGGCACATAAGGGTATCTCTCTGATAGGAATATTAAAAAAAATAATAAAATAAAATCCTAAAATAAAGCAAAAGAAGGTTTGAAATACTAAGTGATTATATTAAGACAAACATGAAAAAGTCAAGGGTGCTTATGCAACTGATACAGCTGGAGGAAATGGAGAAGTTTTTATATTATAAGAAATAGCCAGGAGGTAATTAAAATGTCCAACAGGAAATACAGAATGTTAACAGGACCGATTTCAAATTCACTTTAGTTTAATAGGGTATCTCACACGTGAAATGGAAATTTCAGTATCTTCCTTTATTTCTTAAAGAATAAAATTTCATTTATATATCTATAAATATACAAATATATTTATAATATATAAATATATATTTAAATATATAAATTACGACATATATATTTAAATACAATTAACTAGTAAAGTTTAATATCAGGCATACCAAAGCAAATAGCTGGTAAAGAACATCACCCTTTAAAATGATTAATCAAAGTGGTACTATTTTAAGCTCAGGAAGAAAAAAGAGTGAAAGAAATCAAATCTCTCAGTTTTTATACACAACAGCACAACACTGTCCATATGTACCTACTGCTATTTGATACTGAGAATAAAAACAAACAAAAAAATATAATTCCTTAGCCCAACAGAGTGCTTAAAAGCAGGTAATACACACTCTCTTACTTTCCCTAATGTACAATGAAAGAAAAAGCTTTCCTACTAATAAAATTTTAAGTACTAAACTTGTAAGATCAACTATTCTTCCCTAGACCATTAACTAGACTTCCAGTGTGATTTCACTAAAAAAGACAGAGAAGCTGAGTGCCTGGGTGGCTCTGCTTTCTGCTCAGGTCATGATCCCAGGGTCCTGGGATTGAGCCCTGCATCTGGCTCTCTGCTCAGCAGGGAGCCTGCTTCCTCCTCTCTCTCTCTCTCTCTCTCTCTCTCTCTCTCTGCCTGCCTCTCTGCGTACTTGTGATCTGTCTGTCAAATAAATAAATGAAATCTTAAAAAAAGACAGAGAAAACTGTTCGGACATAGTGTCATGTCCTGGCTACTAATACATTAACTATTGAAATGTTAACGACCCCCTTAATAGTGAAAAGAAAATATTTACAAAGCAGTTTTGAACTCAAACCACAAGGACTTGAATGGAATACATTTAAGAAACTAAAATACGTCTTCAGTTATTTCCTAGAAAGCCTTCCTTCTATTAACTCAACACTGCAGGTGAATCAGACTGAAGATTAACTAAGAACCAATCCCTCATACTCAGAATTTAAGTTACATGCAAGAGATGTGGAATTATTCCCCAATTGCTGCTATTTCATGTAAATAATTTTCAAAAAATTGCAGTGGAGCATATGCCACAATGCAGGAGCTGGCTGAAGACTGCTTTATTAAGAATTCTTCTTAGAAGCTAAAACATCACCTATTTTTCAAGTAATGAAAAGTGTCTTAAACACAATTCGAAGTTTTTCAGCATAAATTAACAAGCCCTTGATGACCCGTGTGATTAGAGTGTGTTAGGTCAGCCATTATATCTGCTAACTACTATAAAAGAGTTTTTTAGAATGATGATAAGGGCAACTTTACTTCGTGAACTTTTTCTCTTCATAGAAACTGAGGTCTTATATTTTCAGTTTTCCAATTATGAAAAGAAAACAGATCATACCTCTACTATGGACACCAAATTTCAAGAATAGGCAATACCACCCATGTGGTATGAAAGTAGGAGGTGGAAGTGAGATGTTTCTACATGACACTTTTGAAGAAAATGAGAGAGAAGGGCCACGTTAAAAAATTAACCTGAGTATAGCAGTACCTGTCTTATCACTGTTCCACAGAAAGGTCTCATTTCTAAGGCTCTAAAATAAAAGTTGTAACTTCATATATTCGGAAGATTCCAGTCAAAAGAGAACTTTCTATGAGCAAGAGGAGTATCTTATAAAATTACACATATATTTTAAAAAAACCAAAAACAAAAACAAAAAACAAAACAAAAAAAACACAAGTTAGTTGGAAAGTACCCTAGTCTATTTTGCACTAGTCACCATTGGCTATTGAGCTTTCCACTTGGAATGACAACAGTCTTAATCCTATGGGTAACTGTAAGCAACAGAACAAACTGTAATCACTGCTGGCTCATATTAAAAATAGAAAGATTCATTTCTTCTTTTTATTTTTTAAGGGGTTTTTAGATGGTGAGGACTGTAGATATTAAGGAAAGCAGCCTTCTGTGAACTTGGATCCAATGTTAATGCCACCCACCCACCCATTCACTCACTCTTCTGTGCACAGTTGGCAACAGGGCATGGCCAACATAACACTGATGCATTTTTGGCACTTAGAACCACAAAATATAACCAGTGGATACAGGTTACTACAAAAGCCAAACTGTTCCCCCTTCCAATGAGGCATTTAATAGATACTTTGGAGGCTATTTAAAAATAAGCTATTTTTTAAAGAGTTCCAGTATAACCAGAAAATGGAACAGAAAGGTAGCTAACCAGTACCTTTTTGCTTTTAAACAAATTTTCAGTAATATGAATTTCACTAAGATACTATACATCAAATAGAAATACGGACACAAAGATAACCTGAAAGAGGGAGGGGGTGCCACGTGAAGCCACTTGGATTGCAAAGGCAGCTGTCCAGGGAAGAACAGAAGAGCCTAAACTGTGCAATTGCCAATGGCCCATTAATGCAGAAATAGAATGGAGTAAGTTTTAGCTGCTCTACAAAGCCAAGGGAAGGGTCCCTTCCTGAGTGCAACAGCTTACCTCTCCTCACCAGTTGAGATAGCTGTGGGATGGATGAGACTAAACTATGGCAACTTGGGATGTAGAAAGAAAATGCAATCCTGTCAAACTTCATATCCCAACTTCACCCTCCCAGCACCAACACAAATGAAATAAAGAAAACTGGACCCAAAACAACAAGCAAGAGTAGGCTAGGGTTTGCTAGTCTTGCACTTGTTTTGGGATATGTAATGGAATGTTATGTGTGTGGTTTTTAGTAATGGGGGTGGTAATGGTCACTAGCAGAGCAGATGGCAAAAATTGCATAGAGGATAGTATCTGAAGAGTTTATGACCACAGAAACATGGCTGACAACTACAGACAATTTCCTCTTTGATATTCAATTATAAAAAGGAAAGAGGGAAAAAGAAGCCTTGAAATTTATCTTTTAATATCAAATTTATCTGAAAGGGATATCCCTCTTTGAGTTTAAAATAAAGAAAAATCTAAACCCCAAATTACTCCTGTCTAATTCCCAATCAAGAAGACCCACCCAATTTGTTATTCTTTTCCCCGCTATGCCTGGCAGAAACTGCCATGCTAGGTTAGACTTCCAGAGAAGAAGCAATCAAAGCATTTCTGTTCATCAGCCAATAAATGGATGTGGTCAAAAATAATGAGTGCCAGAGGCACCACTGCCTGCAAGAAGTACAGTTTGTTATATTGCTTACAATGCAGTATTTTATCCAGCCTCTTCCAGCCAAGGACCTGTAAACGGGAGTCTGTTCCAAAACCTTCCTCCTCTTCCAGTTGTCTGTGCAATGTATTGGCACTGTTCTGCTGGGCTGTCAAAAAAACTGGTTTAGAGATGCAGCTCTTCAGTCAGGTTTTGCGCCAGTTCTAACCATGTAAATTTCTTTTCTTTCAATAATTATAAAAGGGGGATGGGGTGAAGAGGGCCATAGTTCTTTGCAGTAAGAGCTTACCATAATGTCCCATGTTTAATGACTAGAAGCAGGGCCTATCTAAATTAATCTGGTGAGATCTCAGGCCCACTCCAAGTAGTCAAGTATCCACAACCCCAAACCACTCTCAGAACACAACTTGCATCGGACATCTTGTTGATCATTTCAGCAAAAAAAAAAAAAAGAAAGAAAGAAAGAAAGAAAAAGAAAAAAGAAAAAGAAAAGAAAAGGAAAGGAAAAGGAAAAATGAAAAAAAAAGACAAGCAAACAGGCAACTAGGACCAAAGTCCCACCTCTTTAGAAAGGTTCTTCCACCCCCTGGGGAGAACCAGGATCTAAGAACAGGTATCGGAGAAGAGGGCAATAGGGAAAAGGAAGACAGAAGAGGGTAAGAAAGAGATTACATTTTGGTGCAGTCCATGATCTCTAGTTCTTTGAGCAATTTTTCATACATTTCAACATTTCTCAGTTCATGCATAAAACCAAATGAATAGGAGCTAATGCAATGAAATACCCCTATACTATAGGCAAAAAAGCAGGGGTGGGAAACCAAAGAAGATACCTGTACTCTGAGGAAAACACAGAGCTGAGATACAAGTAGGAATGTGAGATACGATGTGAGATGTTACAGAAGCACCTTCTGGCAAAAACCAGTCATGCAGGGCAGGAGACGACGTTCTAAGGAACGGACAGCTGAAGCCACTATATACTTTTGTGAAACAGAGGGATGAACCTAGAGTAAATTCTCAGTCTTTGCAATATTTATTGCAATCCATGTAAAGGATGAGCAAAGAGGATGACAGCATTTTAATTTGTATCGCAATTTATTTACCGTCTGAAAAAATAAATACACCACTGGTGTATGTCATGCATATGTCCAAACTGTCAAATGGTTAGAACTGTTCTAGCGACACCGATTCAGAAATCTTACTTCCCAAACCACTGAAATTTGAGAGTCTAATTAATGAAATTTAATTTACTTTTAAAATCACTGTGCTTTACTGTCCTCCTGAATTGTGAATAGTACAACAAATTAAGAGCTGAAATGAACTTGAATGCAACCAGATTAAAAAAAAAAAAAAAAAACATGCCACAGAAAAGTAAAAGAAGATAAAAAGCTCCATTTCTTCTCTCAATAAATTTAAATTATTCCTATACTAAAAGTCTGAAAATGCAGTTCTGACCAATAATAATAATAATAATAGTAATAATAATAATAAAGTAAAATAAACTGTCCTTGGAACAAGTTTCCAAAAACGAGTAAAAGTTTTAGCCAAAGGAACCGAAGCTCCTAAAAACACAAACTTAAACGGAAAACACTGTCTAGAACAAGCTTCTGTATACTTACCGGAGAACGGGTTTGAGGTTGTGAATTCATTGTCTGAGGGGCTTGAGGGTATACCAACGTGGTTGGACCTGCATTCTGTCCAGAGGGATATGGGGTCTGTCAAAAAAATGACAAGAACAATATCATATTTTGAATATACATGGCAGGATAACTCAAAGTATTCAAAAGAAATTTATTAAAGTATTTACTAGTACGGTTTACAACTCTACTTTTAAAAACTTATCTTTACCACAATACACAGCAATTCAGAATCAGAGTGGCATTTTTTTAAGAGGTTACTTTAAACACCTCCTGATAAGAAGACATCTGCAACCCAACAACTAAGTACAATGATTTGATAACCTAAGTACAAAGAGCACTCACTGTCAATTCATCTATTTCAGAAACGGACAGACCATGCCACAAACAAAATGAAACATGGCTGAGAGAATGTGTTATTGCTGTGGTAAGTTTTCCAAAGTATCTATAAGCAAAGAAAACCACTGAGGAAGACACCCCAGAGACAAATTAGCAGTTCACTAGGTTTACTGCTATATTGTTGCTGTTCTCTTCCACTGCTTACACTTTAATCCTTTTACACGACCATTTTCTTTTTTTTACATAAAAATATATAATCAATACGAACTTTAGTCAAAAGCATGGGGTAAGTGGTACTATGTACTAACTTACCATAGGTTTTCTGAAAATAAGAATATCAGCTTTTCATTATGAAACCATGTTAAATACTACAAACTAGGGCGCCTGGGTAGCTCAGTGGGTTAAGCCGCTGCCTTCGGCTCAGGTCATGATTTCGGGATCCTGAGATGGCATCCTGCATCGGGCTCTCTGCTTGGCAGGGGGCCTGCTTCCCTTCCTCTCTCTCTACCTGCCTCTCTGCCTACTTGTGATCTCTCTCTCTGTCAAATAAATAAATAAAATCTTTAAAAAAAAATACTACAAACTAGCATTTGTGCTACTGAATCCAGGAAAGGGGGAAAAAAAAAAAAAGGGACGCCTGGGTGGCTCAGTTGGTTGAGCAGCTGCCTTCGGCTCAGGTCATGATCCCAGTGTCCTGGGATCGAGTCCCACATTGGGCTCCTTGCTCAGCGGGGAGCCTGCTTCTCCCTGTGCCTCTGCCTGCCATTCTGTCTGCCTGCGCTCGTTCTCCCCGCCCCCCCCCCGATAAATAAATAAAATCTTAAAAAATGAAGAAGAAGAAGAAGAAATCTGTAACATGTTTAAAATGAAATAAGAGCAGGTGCCTGGGTGGCTCAGTGGGTTAAGCCGCTGCCTTCGGCTTGGGTCATGATTTCGGGGTCCTGAGATGGCATCCTGCACCGGGCTCTCTGCTCGGCAGGGGGCCTGCTTCCTTTCCTCTCTCTGCCTACTTGTGATCTCTCTCTGTCAAATAAATAAGTAAAAATCTTTTTAAAATAAATAAATAAAAATGAAATGAAATAAGGGCAATAGCAATGGATACAGAATCACAGGACTTGGCTTCAAATCCCATCTGCCATTTACTTGGGCAAGTAATTTATCCTTCCCATGAATGTAAAAATATTAGCTAATCTACTTCACAAGTAAATTCCTAAGATTAAATGAGGAAAATTCAATTACTGTACAATCACCTTTTACCACCACAATACCAGTTCTACAAATGAGGAAATCAAAGGTCACAAAATTTAAATGTCAGGGCACTTGGGTGGCTCAGTTGGCTGAATGTCTGACTCCTGGTTTTGGCTTAGGTCATAAAATGAGTCCCATGTCAGGCTCCAGACTCAGTCAGGAGTCGGCTTAAGATTCTCTCTCTCATGGAGCCTGGATGGCTCAGTGGGTTAAGCCTCTGCCTTCAGCTCAGGTCGTGATCTCAGGGTCCTGGGATGGAGCCCACATTGGGATCCCTACTCAGCAGAGAGCCTGCTCCCCCCACCCCTCCGTGCCTGCCTCTCTGTCTATTTGTGATCCCTCTCTGTCAAATAAATGAATAAAAAATCTTAAAAAAAAAAAATTCTTAAAAAAAAAAAAAAGGATTCTCTCCCTCTTCACCCACTGGCAAGCTTGCTCTCTTTCTCCCTGTCTCTGTCTCTAACAAATAAATAAATCTCTTAAAAAAAAAAAAGAAAGAAAATACAAGTGTCTTATCCAAGGTAACAAAGTAAATGCTATCTCTAGAAAGTATTCTAACTTTGTTTTAAAAGAAAATTCTACAATTTTTAGCGTCTGTTGACCATTTAGCGGCAGTTTAGCTGGGATTAACAATTTAAAGCAATTGTCTGAGGGATGCCTGGCTGGCTAAGTCAGTGTAGCATCCAACTCCTGATACTGCAGTCATGAGTTCAAACCCCAAATTGGGTATAGAGATTACACACACACACACACACACACACACACACACACACACACACAAAATCTTCAAAGCAAATCTTTAAAAACTTTATCATAACTTCTAATTAATGAAAACAAAACAAAATCAATGGACACACACTGGACACAGAGGATAACTTGTAATCTTTGAACATGGTAACATTATGCCCATCTCTATAACCAACATTAAGGTCCTACCTACATCAGGTTAGTTTCCCTTTTTCACAACAGGTGTACTAAATCTGACCACAAATTGAAAATTATGACAGCAAGCATCTCAAATCTATCAAATAGGTGATAATTGCATCACATATGACCCAAAAGTTAGCCATGGATTTCTCACCAAAGATAATTTTTAGCACTGTCTGAAAAATCAAGTTTATGTGTATATATCACATTCAAACTCTAGAAGGCTGGAGGTTGACTATTTCAACTTAAAGTTAACTTTCTAATTGAAGTTAACTATTCCAACATAAGAGAGGTAAATGGATTTCTTTGCCAATATGAATGCCTTTTATTTCTTTTTGTTGTCTGATTGCTGAGGCTAGGACTTCTAGTATTATGTTGAACAATAATGGTGAAAGTAGGCATCTCTGTCAGGTTCCTGACCTTAAGGGGAAAACCTCTCAGTTTTTCCCCACTGAGAATGACATTCGCTGTGGGCTTTTCATAGATGGCTTTTATGATACTTAGGTATGTTCCCTCTATCCTTATAGTTTGAACAGTTTTAATCAGGAAAGGCTGCTGTATTTTATCAAGTGCTTTTTCTATCAGTTGAAAGGATCATACGGTTTTTGTCTTTTCTTCTATTACTGTGCTCTATCACGCTGATTGATTTCTGAAAGCTGAACCACCCTGCATCCCAGAATAAAACTCACCTGATTGTGGTGAATAATCTTTTTAATGTACTGTTGGATCCTACTGGCTAGGAATATTTTGGCATCCATGTTCATCAGGCTATTCGTCTGTAATTCTCGTTTTTGATGGGATCTTTGTCTAGTTTTGGGATCAGAGTAAAGCTGGCCTCATAGAAAGAGGAAGTTTTTCCATTATTTTTATTTTTTGAAACAGCTTCAGTAGAATAGGCATTATTTCTTCTTTAAAGGTTTGGTAGAATTCCCCTGGGAAGCCATCTGGCTCTGCACTCTTATTTTTCTGGAGATTTTTGATTACTGCTTAATTTCCTTGCTGGTTATTGGTCTGTTCAGATTGTCTATTTCTTCCTATTTCAGTCTTAGTAGTTTTTAAGTTTCCAGGAATGTGTCCACTTTTTCTTGATTGCTTAATTTGTTGGCATACAATTGTTGATAATAATGTCTAATAATTGTTTCTATTTCCTTGGTGTTAATTGTGATCTCTCCTCTTTCATTCATGATTTTATTAATTTGGGTACTTTCCCTTTTCTTTTGGATAAGTCTGGCCAAAGGTTTACCAATCTCACTAATTGCTTCAAAGAACTAGTTTCTAGTTTCATTGATCTGTTCTACTGCTTTTCTGATTTGTATTTCATAGATTTTTACTCTATTCATTATTATTTCTCTTCTGTTTGGCTTAGGCCTTATTTGCTGTTCTTTCTCCAGGTCCTTTAGGTTAAGTTTAGCTTGTGCATATGGGATTTTTCTAATTTTTTTGAAGAGGCTTGGATGGCTACATATTTCCCTCCTAGGACCACCTTTGCAGTATCCTATAGGTTTTGGGTCGATGTGTTTTCATTTTCATTAGTTTCATTGAATTGTTTAAGTTCTTGAATTTCCTGGTTGCCCAAACATCCTTTAGCAGGATACTCTTTAACTTCCAAGTGTTTTAGTTCCTTCCAAATTTCTTCTTGTTGAGTTCCGGTTTCACAGCATTGTGGTCTGAAATATGCAGGGGATCATCTCAATCTTTTGGTACCAGTTGAGACCTGATTTATGACCCAGTATGTGGCCTATTCTGGAGAAAGTTGTTGGCACTGGAGAAGAACAAGTATTCTGTTGTTTTAGGATGGAATGTTCTGTATATATCTATGAAGTCCATCTAGTCCAATGTGTCATTCAAAGCTGTTTCTTAATCTGCTTAGATGATCTGTCCATTGCTTAAGTGAAGTGTTGAGGTCTACTTTGATAATACTACTAATGTATTATCAAAGTTTCTTTATTTTGGCTATTAACTGGCTTATATAACTGGCTGCTTCCATGTTGAAAACTTAGATATTTATAATTGTTAGATCTTCTTATTGGATAGACCTTTTAGGTATGATATAGTGTCCCTCTACATCTCTTAGTATGGTCTTTGGTTTAAAATTGAATTTATCTGATATGAGGATTGCTACCCCAGCTTTCTTTAGAGGTCCATTAGCATGGTAAAGGTTCTCTATCCCCTCACTTTCAATCGGGAGGTGTTTTTAGGTTCAAAATGAGTCTCTTGCAGACAGCATATGGATAGGTCCTGCTTTCTTATCCAATCTGAAATCCTCTGTCTTTTAATGGGAGCAATCAGCCCATTTACATTCAGTGTACTACTGAAAGATAGGAATTGAGTGCCATTTTATTACCTGTAAAGTCCATTTCTATAGATTTTGTTTCTTTCTGGTCTGTGTGACTTATGGGTTGCTCTTCACTTACAGAATCCCCCTTAATTTTTCTCACAGGGCTGGTTTGGTGGCCACATATTCTTTTAGTTTCTTTCTGTCCTGAAAACTCTATCTCTCCATCCATTCTGAACGACAGCCTTGTTGGGTAAAGTATTCTTGGTTATATGTTCTTTTCATTTAGTACCCTGAATATGTCTTGCCAGCCCTTTCTGGCTTGCCAGCTTCCTGTGGACAGGTCTGATGTTATTCTAATGTTCCTCCCTCCAAATATAAGAAATCTCTTCCCTCTAGCTTCTCTCAGGGTAACTTCCTTGGCTCTAAGATTTGCAAGTTTCACTATTATATGTTGGGATGTTGACTTATTTTTATTTATTTTGGGGAGGAGTCCTCTCTGCCTCTTGGACATAAATGCTTGTTTCCCTCCCCAGATCAGGGAAGTTCTTATCTATGATTTGCTCAAATATACCTTCTAGTCTTCCCTCTCCCTCCACCTCCTTGGGGAACCCAATAATTCTGACATTAGTATGTTTCATGGCATCATTTCATTGATCTATTTTCATGGGCTAGTAGCTGCCTATCCCTATTTTCCTCCTATCAGTTTTTTTCTAGATCACTGATTTGCTCTTCTGCCTCATTTATGCCCGCTGTTAGAGTATCCAGTTTAGACTGTATCTCATTCATAGCATTTTTTAAAAAGATTTTATTTATTTGACAAAGAGAGATACAGCAAGAGAGGGAACACATGCAGGGACAGTGAGAGAGGGAAACGCAGGCTTCCTGCCAAGCAGGGAGCCCAAGGCTTGATGCCAGGACCCCAGGATCATGGCCTATTGACTGGGCCACCCAGGCACCCCTCATTCATAGCATTTTTAAGTTCGACCTGCTTAGATCTCATTTCTGCCCTTAGAGAGAGTCTATATTGTCACTAATGCTTTTTTCAAGCTAGCTATTGACTTCATGATTGCTATCCTGAATTCCATCTCTGACATCTTGCTTATATCCATGTTCCTTAGTTCTGTGGCAGAGGACATTGTTTCTGGTTCTTTTCTTTGTTGAGAGTTCCTCCTCCTAGTCATTCTGTCAAGGAATGGCTGAGTGAATGCAGAGTCCAAAATATCAACCATGACCCAAGCTAGATGCACCCTAGCAAAATGCAGAGGGGTCAAATGCCACCACCAAAAAAAAAACAAAAAAACAAAAAACTAAAGCCAAAATGAAACACAAGAATAAAATTGAAAAATTGAAAAATGGGGGGCTATAATTTCTCAATGGGCAAAGCAGTGTATTTCAGTTGTTCCTGGGTGTATTTTGGTCTGTGTGTTAGAGGACACCACATCCCAAAATTAAAAGGAAAGTAAAACTTGTATATATGAAAAAGGTAAAACTGAACAGAGTGAAAAAAGGTCTAAAAGAAAGCATATATCTATCTTTTAAAAGTATACATGTGTAAAAATAAAAGCTAAAAAGCAACTGTGAAAAATGAGCTGATATGAGATATCTAGCTGAAATGAAGAGAAGAGAAGAAAAATACAACAGAGAAAAAGCATGAGAAAAGGAAAAAAAATCTGAAAAATAAACAAGTCGTGAAGTCACACCTGGAGCTCATATACAATTTTCCTCTGGCGTTGGGATTTTACAGCCTCAGAGGATCCAGAGGATTCTCATTCACCTGTTCTTCCAGCCTGTCTTCTGGGGGAGGGGCCTGCCGCACTGTTTCTCAGGTAACCCCACCTGTGCAGAGAAACCCTGCTCCCTGTCAGGAGGATGGGCTCAGTGGAAACCAGTCTTCTGTGTGGCTTTTGCTTCCTGGATGCTTTCCCTGCCTCTTCAGAGAATCAGAGCAAAAATAGCCGCAGCCAAATCTCTGGCCCAGAGCAAAAAAATCTCAATCTGTCCTCTTTAATAGCCCTTCTAGGACAAACAATCTCCACTTCTGCAGGTGTTGCTAAAAACTGTGGCCTCCTGTGGTGCGCGCCCATAGCAACTCTCTCAGAGGTAGTCTCAGGGGCCCAGGAGTGCCACTGCCTTTTGTGATTCTAAAACCATGAGTGGCTGTGGGTTCATGTGTACACCTAAAACTCTGGAATCAGGTCTGGGTTCTGCTCTGAAGTCTTCTCCTGGCCACTACCATGCTGCAAGTTTTTGCCTGGCTGAAGATTTGGGTTCCAGGTTTTTTCAGGCTCTTGAAGGAAAGAGCAGTTATCGACTGGCCTGGCTCTCAGTTTATGGTAATTGGAGCTGAGAGTCCCTTCCTGGGTTCACTAACCATAACCTGTTTCCTTTCTCCAATGCTAAGGCACTCTACCATTTCAGGAATCCCATTTTGCTCTGTGGTTCCCCCTAAACTGAGATCACAATGCTCTACACCTAGAATTTTTGGCTTTTCATTTCCCGAGCCCCCATTAGAGAGGTATGTCTCTCACTAGAGCAGATTTCTAAGGGTTCTGAATTGGCACTCTGCTGTTGTACCCCTTCCAAGGTACGAGCTTTGGAGGTTCCCTCCCCCCTTCTGCTCATCTTCTGGTATCTCCCCACGGAGTCATGACTCTAAACATCCTACCTTGCAAAAAGCAGTCACATTTCTGCTTGTTGAGATCCTGATATATAATCATAATCTAAGGCTGATTTCATGGGTGTTCAAAATGGTTTGATATATATGCAGCTAAATTCAGGGGACCAGTTGAAACAGGATCCCCTACTCTCTATCATCTTGCCTCCTTTCCAAGAGAGGTAAGTGGATTTCTTATCAACTCTGTCTGCACTCTAAGTTGAAAAGTATTTTGTCAGGTTTCAGGACAACATTTGGAATATAATTGTAAAATACAGCACCAATTTCATCCTTTGTCAAATTAAACAAAGTGAACAACTGTTAAGAAAGCCATATTATATTCTCAGTGGTAAGGCTTGTTGGTTTTAGGGAATCTTGACACTTTATTCTCAACATTTAGTTGATGTTGGTGGAAGCAAAAGCTTCTGTCAAGATACCAAATATAACATTGAGAAGTACAACTTATAAAAAACATACAGAAGTGTTCTCTTTCTATCCTTCAAGAAGTTACATGAGAACTAGAGTACTACAAAAAGGAAGAGTACCCTAATTTGTTTTCAGAGAAGATGCTGAAAATATGCTTAATGGCCACATCTGACTTAATACAAAATTTTCATTAATATCTTCAACACTGGAGACATATAAGGCAACAGACACATCTAAAGTTAATTGAAAAAATGGTATGTGAATTACCATTCAGGCACAAGTTCTTTCATTAGGTAATACACCATTCCTGGCAACACATATAGATGGTTCCCTGTCAATACATGCACTGTATCATAGGTCTTTTTTTTTTTAATATTTTCCATTTATTTATTTGACAGAGAGAAATCACAAGTAGGCAGAGAGGCAGGCAGAGAGAGAGAGGGAAGCAGGCTCCCTGCTGAGCAGAGAGCCCGATGCGGGACTCGATCCCAGGACCCTGAGATCATGACCCGAGCCGAAGGCAGCGGCCCAACCCACTGAGCCACCCAGGCGCCCCTGTATCATAGGTCTTAAAAAATACTATTAGAAGAATTTATTTTCCTTTAGCTTTGAACTACTATTCTAAACAAAAAATAATCAAGTACTTCTTCTACTTAAATTATATATATGCCAAGAGCAAATTCATATTCTATACAAGCGGTTTCATCTAAACACAAAGCATAATACCTGATGACAGTCACACACAGAAGTGATTCCACTTTCACAATGTATGCCATTGTGGCCACTGTGCCATTATGGGATTTTAATAGAGCACAGATAAAGGAATTTTGCCAATAGCTCACTTAGCTTCTCTCAGAGGATTATTCAATTCTTTGTGGCTGGTTTTATAAACTTCTTTGGAATGATATAAGTTGTACCTGTCGATGCTGCAAAGAATGCAACTATGAAAAATGCATCTAGGTTTTTTCTCTCTTCTCTGCATGTAATGACCCAATTCACCAAGTTTAAGTCATTATGGAATAACTTGCTTAATATACTACTGTACTTTGTTGGAAAATATTGCCAATATTTAAATAGGAAAATTCTATAAGCGTGTTTCATAATATCGAGTGAACAGAGAACTAGGGACAGATCAACAGTGTATCATTTCAATAGACATCATAGGTTTTGTTTGTACTTTTTCTTTTTGCACCTTCACAGGTATTACAAAGACTTACTTCTCCAAAGACATACATATGAATTATTCATATTTAAACTGTCGATCAGTTCACTGTTAAGTTTACATGAGTTACAGACTTACAATCTCATTTTCATCATTACTTTTATGTTTCAATGAACCTTCCTAAGTCACAGATACTTTCTTATCAACTTGGGAAATAAGAACACAATAGTAACAAAAACTAGCAAATGGTGTTAACTGACAAAATGCTAACAGAATGCCAATTAAAAAAAAAAAAAGCCAAGCAAAACAATTTCTGTGCTGCAGACATAACCTTTAAGTCCAAAATAACTATTTAAGAAACAGTGATTTGGATATTTAAAGATAAAAATCTGAGGGTAAATTCCATTACAAGACAGAACACCATAATACAGCATCGGGTCCAGATGTGATGGTTTTTAAAATATATGAAAAAAATCAACAAAGATTTTCAGTTTTTGCAATATAATACAATGGACTTAAACCAACAAAAATAATTCTAACAGGGGTTGCCTGAGTGGCTCAGTTGGTTAAGTGCCTGACTCTTGATTTTGGCTCAGGTCATGATCTCAGGGTCCTGAGATCAAGTGCCGCATTGGGCTCTGTGATCAGTGGGAGTCTGCTGGAGATTCTCCTTCTCCCTTTGCCCCTCCCTCTACTCATTCACACTCTCTTTCTCTCTCTAAAACAAATACATAAATTTTAAAAAATTAAAGGGGCACCTGGGTGGCTCAGTCTGTTAAGGATCTGGCCTTGGCTCAGGTCATGATCCCAAGGGTTCTGGCATTAAGCACTGAGCTCAGGGTCCCTGCTCAGTGGAGAGCCTGTTTCTCCCTCTTCCACTCTCCCTGATTGATTGTGCTGTTATATAAATAAATAAAATCTTTAAAAATAAAAAGATTCTCCTATTTAAGACTCTTCCTTCACCTGAAACAAATACTACCTAAATGACTAAATTCAATACTGTGAATGTGTGCATGAACATGCAAATCTGATTGAAAAATGAAGTTGCAGGGCACCTGGGTGGCACATTTGGTTGGGAGACCAACACTTTGTTTTGGCCAAAGTCATGATCTCAGGGTCACGGGACAAGCCCTATGTGGGTGTCCATGCTCAGAATAGAGTCTGCTTGAGATTCTCTCTGTCCCTTTGCCCCTCCCCATGCTTTTTCTCTCTAAATAAATCTTAAAAAGAAAAAAAGAAAAAAGAAAAAATTAAGTTCCCACAACTTTCTGAGGAGCTAGTACATAACACCTGCCAAATTTTACTTTTTAAAATTTTTATTTCAGTAAAGTTAACAATAGCGTTACATTAGTTTCAAGTGTACAATATAGTGATTCAACAATTCACACCACATCTTCATTGTCTATCCATTTATCAGTGGACACTTGGGCTGCTTCCATAATTTGACTATTATAAATGATGCTGCAAAAATCTTTTTGAATTAGTGTTTTCATAGTCTGACATTTTATTTTATTTTATTTTAAAATATTTATTTATTTATTTGACAGACAGAGCTCACAAGGAGGCAGAGAGGCAGGCAGAGAGAGAGGAGGAAGCAGGCTCCCCGCTGAGCAGAGAGCCCGATGCGGGGCTCGATCCCAGGACCCCGAAGGCAGTGGCTTTAACCCGCTGAGCCACCCAGGTGCCCCATAGTCTGACATTTTAAATAAGTTTATCCAAGTGACACAAGAATTCCTTTCAAGGAACAGATATATTCAGAGTGTCTGGGTGGCTCGGTCGTTAAGTATCTGCTTTAGGCTCAGGTCATGATCCCAGGGTCCCAGGATCGAGCTCCCTGCTCGATAAGAAGCCTGCTTTTCCCCCTCCCACTCCCCCTGCTTATGTCCCCTCTCCCACTGTGTCTGTCAAACAAATAAAATCTTTAAAATAAAAGAAAAAAGGAACAGATATATTCATAAGGCCAAATAAAGGGGAGGCATGTTAAATGTTCATGTTTTTCTAGAGAAGAGGTGAAATTATACTACAGTCATTCAATGAGAGAATATAAATGCAACCTACTTGTGGGGATTTTTTGATACATAAAATTAATATACTAAATGAATAAATTTACATAAGATGTCTTCCTGAGCAAACTTAGTTTGCTAAGCAAACAGCATCACCTACTTCAGAGGAATGGGAACTGGAAGGAAAGTACAAGATACAACGTATGGTTCTATTTAAAAATTCTGTATTACATGTTTTTCCTTATTCAAGGATCAAAAGGATTACTTTAATAATAAAGTCATGAAAATAACCTTTATCCTTCAGTTTCCTCTTCACATGTTAGAAAAGAAATAGAAACTCAGCCAGAAAATCCAGTAGGAATTCTGCATTTTGCAAAATTCTAAATATTCTTGGAACATAAATGTCATCTCATAAATTACAATTAATAAATATCATAAATCATCTCATAAATCACAATCAATAAACAGTATTTATTGAAACCTAACACAAAGAGATACTATATATAGTTCTGGGCTATGTACATAAATGAGGATAAAGATTTATTGGTGCAGGTTTCTTAACTTTCAAGAAATTCACAGTTTAACTGTAAAAGATAGATATAGGTATAAAAATTATTTACTCAGCCATAATCTTTTATAGTCATTAAAAAAGATACAGAAGAACATGATATGGAATGAATGTTACTGACAGAGAATGTTAAAATAAGCACATATATGTATAGAAGGTACTAATAGCATTTCAAGTCAGTAGAAAAATACACAGAATTACTTAATAAAATGTTTTGGGATAAATGGATAACTTTCTGGTAAAAAGTGAATATATACCCTTAATTCATGGTACCAAAAAAAATTCCATTATTTATATAAAATGCTGGAATGTAAAATATTAAACTGTATGGGTGCTAGAGGCAAATCTTTTTCTATCATTCAGAGCTAGGAATACCTTTTAAAATCTGAAAAGAAGACTAGAGCTACACCAAATTTTTAAAACATAATTATTAACTTATAAAAGTTCTGAACTATTTTAATTTTTTTCTTTATATGTGTGCATATACATGAATGTATTCCTTCATGCTTGTTATATATACTATAACAATTCTACTATAGAATATAAATAGTGAGAAACTCTTCCACCACACAAATAAATATTTGATACTTAAATCTGGCCAGAAAAGCAAAGATAATACCCTGAGGTAAAGTCTAGACCAACACTCTGACCATGATAGTATCCACAATGCCTTCAAGCATCTTGAGAACTATCTTCTTGAATGTTACACAACCAGTATAATTAGAAATTTCTGCAACAATTGTAAATGGCCTCCAACTAAACTGTTCAATATGTGAGCCATTAGCCACATTAAATAGCTGAAATCTAACTAATGCAACTGAAAACACAAATTTTTTATTTTATTTAAATGAATTTATTAAATTAAAATACATTAGGGGCACCTGGGTGGCACAGTCGGTTAAGCATCCGACTCTTGTTTCAGGCTCAGTTTGTGAGACCGATCCCCACCTCAGACTCCACAGCAGAGTCTGCTTAAGATTCTCTCACCCTCTCCTCTGCCCCTCCCATTTGTGCTCACACACTCGTGTGTGCTATTTCTCTCTTGTAAATAAACAAATCTTTTTAAAAAATTATTATATTTTACTATGGTATGAAACACAAAATACAATTTACAGCTCAACCATTTTTAAAAAATATTTTATTTATTTGAGAGAGAGAGAGAGAGAGAGAGCCCACAAGCAGGCAGAGTGGCAGGCAGAGGGAGAGAGAGAAGCAGGCTCCCTGCTGAGCAAGGAGCCTGATAAGGGACTTGATCCCAGGACCCTGGCATCACAACCTGAGCTGAAGGCAACTGCTTAACCAATTGAGCCACCCAGGCGTCCCTCAATCATTTTTAATTGGACATTAGTGTTAATTATATGCACACTGTGCAAAAGCTCCACAGGATTTTTTCATCATGTAAAGCTGGAACTCCATAACTACTAATTCCACTTTAATTTTCTTTATATACATTTAATCTTTTAGATTTTTAACTTAAATAGCCAGCTAGGACTAGTTGCTACCATATTGCACAGCATAGGTCTAGAAAGCTGTTAATTCGAAAGTTTTACCCTTCTCATGTCTGTCATTTATATCATTATAAACATCTATTTCTGTGTTTTCAGAGAGCACAGTAATATCCAACAATTAAGAGTATAATAGAAAACACTGGAGAGAGATGCAGAGACCCATACACAGTCTTAAGTATATTACTTGTTTTCCTCAGCTAAATAAAGGCTGGGAAGCTTTAGGTGACTGATTCTCAAACTGTGGACTGCAGATGTCCGGGCATTCCTGAGAGCTCAATTAGAGGGTCTGCCAGGGCAAACAATTTTCAAAATATTAATGCTAAGCTATTATTAGCCTGTGCTAACACTTGCACTAATGACAGAAAAGCAAGGTGGGTAAAACTACTGGTAGTCTTCACTTCTACATTCTATGTACTAAAAAAAAAAAGTATTAAAAGTGCCATTTATGTGAAAGTAAAAGTTTTTACTTCTTGAGTAAATCTAAATTCACATGGAGTTTAAAAAATAATACAGAGAGTTTCCACACAGATGCTCTTCATCTAATTTGCCCTAATGGTAGCATACATCTACAGGATAACAACAAACCTAGAAAAGTGACACTGATTCAGTGCATCAGCCTTATTCATAATTCAGCAGCTTTATGTACAATACACACTTCTATGTTTAGTTACTGGCAATTTTATCAAATGTATAGATTTGTATCACCACTACTACAGACAGAATAAATAACAGATTCTTCATAAGGATCCATCAGAGCACCCTATCGTAGCCATGTTTACCTTCTTCCCTTCCTCCCTCCAGCTCTCATGCACCTAATCCATGGCAACCTAAAGTCTATTCTCATCTCTGTGATTTGGTCACATATAAATCATTACAAACTGGAACTACATAGTAAGGAAGCTTTAGCACATGTCTTTTTTAATACTTAGTGTGACCAAATAAGAGGAGATAAACAGTGCACTTCCAAAGCATACTGGAATAAGACGTCTGTACTGAGAAAGAGTAACTGCTTGAGTTACAAGCTGAATTACATGCTCATTTCATGCAACACCATTTTATTTGAAAGAATAATAGACAAAATATGCTTATGAAGACTTTGGCACATGGTAAAGATGAACAAAGTGAGCCTGTCACATCAAGGAAAATAAACAGTATTTGTTACCAATAATAAAATTAAAACTTTCAAATAAAAATCTGTCACTACGAGCTTGGTACCTTCCCAATATTTAGACTTTTCCGATGAGAACATGATTTTTTTATACTGTGTAATAAAACGTTTTGTGTATAGGGCACCTGGGTGGCTCAGTAAGTTAAGTGTCTGACTTTGTCAGATCAGGTCATGATCTTGGGGTCCTGGGATTGTGCCCCACAAGCTCCCTATTCAGCAGAGAGTCTGTCACTCTCCCTCTGCCCCTCCCCCTACTTGTGCTCACTCTCTCAAATAAATGAATAAAAACAAAAAATCTTTTTTAAAAAGTTTTGTATAAAACTCAGTGAAGCAGTATTTTTTGAAAGACCAATGTGTGATATTACAAATTCATATAATAGTAGATAATTAATTCAAGTGCAAGACACCCCAGTAGATTTCAACATTCCAGAGGACCAACAGGTCACGAACATGGATTCAGATTCCAGAATGCAAATAATGTTACCACTTACTGAATTTGACATAATTTCAAAGAATTACCACAAGTTTCTGAAAAGGACTGTATAAAATATGTCTCCATTTCCCTACTACACACCTGTATAAGACTGTATTTTCTTCATATACTTCAGCTGAAATAATATATTGCAACAATTAGAGTGCAAAAAGAGATAAGAGATCCCATCTAACATCTATTATTGCAAAACTGTAAATAATACAACTTTTTTCATCAATATTTTTGTTTTGGAAAATATTTTTGCATAAAAACATATTATTGATGTGTACAATAAGTGAACTTTATTTTTACTTTAAAATAAATATTAAAAAATTCTTCAGTTTTAACTCCTAATGTAGCAAATACTAATAGATATAACATGAAAAAAATACTGAGAACCCCAGAGCTATTTAAGAGTATAAAGAGGTCCTCAACCAAAACACTGACCCAGATTAATACTAAAGCTAGAAGTGACCCTCCTCTTGCTCTGAAAATATTGGACACTTTATTTCTCTATCCTTAAGTTTATCCTTAAAAAAACAAACAAGCAAACAAAAAAAAAAACACTTGCCATTCCTGATGGCTGTCGAACAGTTATTTTCACTCTCATATTTACACAGGTCCTGTGTTTTACTGTGAACCTAAAATAATTTTCCATCAACACTGTTTCTGAGCACCTTCAATCTTCTCGGAACGGTCTTCCTGAGCTCTATAGAACCACATTCAAAAGGATAGGAAATGTAGTGGTGTTTTTGCCTGCCCCTGCCCAAACCCCCTCCCTGGCATGACACAGTCTGAAGGAAGCCACCCAATTCTCAGTTTCTCCCTTGAGACATAAAAGAAAAATGGAAATGTGTGCAACATTCTGACTTCGCTTACCTAGGGGCTGCTTAAGAGACTGGTTTCTATTTCACCATACTCAGAACACTGATGGGAACAATGGCATAGTTTGTATATCACCCTGGAGTCCCACAGAAAGCAGTGGCACCTGTTGAGCTACATGAGAACCGCAGGGAGACTTCAGACCTGCAAGCATCTGGTACGAGAGATTACAGGAGGGGGGAATACAACAGAATATTTAAGGTCATGAGAAGGAGCAAGGGTAAGACTCTTAAGGAAACTGAGACATTTAAAAGAAACCATGGATATAGTGGAATTGGAGGGAAACCACACACAAAGGCCCAGGGAAGATGTATGAACAGAAAATGCCTAAGAAGATCTTTTAGCCTTCACACTGATAAATAATAAATGGTCTTGCCTTGTAAAGAGCCAGGTCCCCAGTACTAGGGAGTGTGGCTGCTTTTCAAATGCTCAATTACAAGGCATACAAATAAACAAGGAAAACTGACCAAAAGAACAAAGTAAATCTCTAGAAAAAAAACTTAAAGAAACACAGACTTGGGAGTTACTTGACAAGGACTTCAAAACAAACAAAACAAAAACAATAATCTTGAATATGCTCAAGAAAATAAAGGAAAACAGAGACCTAAGAAAACCAGGAAAACAATATATGAACAAAATCAGAGCATCAAGAGTATTTAAAAAAAGAGAACCAAACAAACTTTGAAAAGAGCACAAATCAGAGTATCAAAAAAATTGTAAAAAAGAATCAAATTCTGGAGTAGAAAAACTCAGTAACTTTATTTTTAAAATTCACTAGAGGGGTTGAAAAGCCCACTTAAATAAACTGAAGAAAGAATCAGTGACTTTGAACAGAGGACCCTTGAAATTACCAAGTGTGAAAAGCAGGGAGAAAGAGAAGAAAGGTGAGGAGCAGGAGTAAGAGGCAAAAAGTGAACAGAGCCTGAAGAATATAAGGGACCAAGGGCACCTTGGTGGTTCAGTGGGCTAAGCCTCTGCCTTTGGCTGGGGTCGTGATCTCGGGGTCCTGAGATCGGACCTGACATTGGGCTCTCTGCTTGGCGGGAAGCCTGTTTTTCCCCTCTCTCTCTGCCTGCTGCTCTGCCTACTTATGATCTCTCTCTCTCTCTTTCTCTCTCTCTGTCAAATAAATAAATAAAATCTTAAAAAAAAAAAAAAAGAATAAAAAGGACCTCATTGAAAAAAATCTATATATGCATTATGGGAGAAAATAGAAAAGAAAGGTGCAGAAACCTAATTTGAAAAAATAATGACTGAAAATACCCTGAATTCAAAGAAAGACAAGGACACACAAATACAGGAAGCTCAATAAACTCCAAGTGAGAAACATTATAATTGAACAACTAAAGGAAAAAAACCTGTCAAATGAGAATTCTATGTTCCTCAAAAATGTCCTTCAAAAATAAGGGTGAAAATTCCAGATAAACAAAAGAGTTTATTACCACAAGACTTATCCTACAAGAAATGTTAAAGGGAATCCTGAAAGTGGGAACAAAAAAAATACTAGGCAGTAATTGGAAGCCAAAGAAAAATACAAAGTTCTCCAGTGAAGTTAAATTCATGGGCAAATATAAAAACCTGTATTCATGTACTTCTGGCTCATAACTGTTTAATTATTTTATGGGATTTAAAGAACAAAAGCATGAAACTAATAATCAACATTAGATACATCTTCTATATATACAATACAGAAAGACATAATCTATGACACCAGTAACATAAAAGAGGGAGGAGGCAGAGGTGAAAAGAAGTAGAGTATTTGTAAGTTATTTGTAAATTAAACTGTTATCAGTTTAAAACGATGGCTGTAACCTTAAGATGTTACATGTAATACTCATGGTAATCAGAAAGAAAACATATACAGAATATACACAAGAAGGAAATGAGAAGTGATTCAAAACATGCCACTACATAAACTCAACTAAGTACAAAGGAAGACAGTGAGGGGGGAAATGATTTTTTTTTAAAAAAAGAGAGTTTTAAGTAATAAAATAAATAACAAAATGATGGGGTGCCTGGCTAGCTCAGTTGGTGGACGATGCAACTCTTGATCTCAGGGTTCAAGTTCCATGTTGGGTATAGAGATTACTTAAAAATAGAATCTTAAAAACAAAAACAAAAGAAAATAACAAAATGGCAACAGTGAATCCTTAAGTGCCAATTACTTTAAATATAAATGGATTTAATTCTTCTTTCAAAAGATGGATTTGCGAGGCCCCTAGGTTTCTCAGTCAACTGAGCGTGGAGCATAATTAAGAAGAGATATATAAAAAATAAAAAGTACAGACCAATATCCCCAATGAATATGGATGCAAAAATCCTCAAAAGAGTATTAGCAAACAGAATCCAACAGCACATGACCAACTGGGATTTAGTCCTAGAATGCTAGGATGGTTCAACATACAAAACCCAATCAATATAATGCACCACACTAACAGAAAGAAGGGTGGGGGGAAGTACATGATCATTTCAACAGATGCATGTAAAGCACTTGATAAACATCAACATACTTTCATGATAAAAACACTCAACAAACAAGAAATAGAAGGAAACTACCTCAATATAATAAAGGCCATACATGAAAAGCCCACATCAGGTATCATACTCAATGGTGAAAGACCAAAAGCTTTTCCTCTAAGATCAAGAACAAGACAAAGAAGAAGAAGAAGAAAAAAAAAAGAGTAAGACAACAAGTAAGACAATATTTCAACACAAATATTCAACATAGTACTGGATATTCTAGCCAGAGTAATCAAACAAGGGAAAGAAATACAAGGCATCCAAATTAGAAAAGAATAAGCAAAATTATCTCTGTTCACAGACAACATGATCTAGAAAACTCTAAAGACTCCACAAAACACTGTTAGAACCACTAAGAAGTTGACCAAAGTTGCAACATAATGAACACACTAAAATCAGTTGTGTTTCAGTACTTTACTGAAGAGGAAGTTAAGAAAACAAGTTCATTCACAATAACAACAAAAATAACAAAATACATAGTATTAAACTTAACCAAGGACATTAAAGACTTGTAAAGTGAAAACTAAAAAACACTAATGAATGAAATGAAAGAAAATACAAACAGAAAGAGATTCCATGTTCATGGACTAAAAGACTTCATAGTTTAAAGAAGTCACTATTATCCAAAGAATTTTACAGATTTAATGCAAGCCCTATCAAAATCCCAATGACACATTTTTGCAGTTATAGAAAAACCCATCCTAAAATACATAAAGAATCTCAAGGGACCCTAAATAGCTAAAACAATATTGGAAAAAAGAACAAAGTTGGAAGTCTCATACTTCCTGATTTCAAAACTTGTTACAAGTCTATAAAAATCAAAACACTATGGTACCTGCATAAAGACAGACATACAGAACAAATGAAAGAGGAGTCCAGAAATAAACCCTCATACCTACTATCAAATTATTTTAACAAGGGTGCCAAGACTATTCAATGGGGAAGGAAAACGACAGTCTTTCAACAAATGACGTTTAAAACAAACAAACCTGGATGGGGCGCCTGGGTGGTTCAGTCATTGAGTGTGTGCCTTCAGCTCAACTCATGATCCCAGAGCCCTGGGATCAAGCCCCACATCCAGCTCCCTACTCAGTGGGAAGCCTGCTTCTTCCTCTCCCACTCCCCTTGCTCGTATTCCCTCTCTTGCTTTCTCTCTGTCACATACATAAATAAAATGTTTGTTTTTTTTTTTAAACTGGATAACCAGTTAACCATATGCAAAAGAATGGATATATCTTACACTATATATAAAAATGAATTTGAAATGAATCAAAGATCAAAACTAAAGAACTAAAATTATAAAAAATCTTATAAGAAAATATACTGAGCAGGGAGTGCCTGAGTGGCTCATCTGGTTAACTGTCTGCCTTTGGCTCGGGTCACGATAGCATCCTGGGACTGAGTCCCACATTGGACTCCCATGGTGTGTATACACTTTGTATGGCGACAGACGGTAACTACACTTTTGGGGAGCACTGCATTATGTGTAGAATCATCAAATCACAATATACACATGAAAGTAATGTAACACTGTATGTCAACTATACTCCAATTTGAAAACAAAATAAAACAAAACTTCTGAGAACCAAAGGACACAATCAACTGAGTGAAAAAAAAAAAAACCCTCATAATATTGGAGAAATTATTTGTAAACCATGTATCTAATAAGGGGTCAAGATACAGAATATATAAAGAAATCCTACAATTCAACAGCAAAAAAACCCAAACAGCCATACTGAAAAACAGTAAACACATTTGAATAGACATTCCTCCTAAGAAGGTACACAAACAGCCAATGATCACATGAAAAGATGTTCAACATCACTAACCACTGGGGAAATGCAAATCAAAACTACAATGATATAACAAATCAAGCCCATTAGGATAACTACTGGAAAGAAAAAAAAGAAAGAAAGAGAACAGAAAATATCACCGGTTGATGAGGATGTACAGAACACTGGAGAAGCCCTTGTGCACTTTGGGGTAGTAATGTAAAATGGTGTAGTTACTATGAAAAATATGACAGTTCCTCAAAAAATGAAAAACAGAATAAACCTTGTAGTCCTGGAATTCTACTTTTCTAGATATATATAGATACTCAAGAGACTTGAAAGCAAGGTTCTCAAAGGAATCTTTTTATACTTAGGTTCATAGTAGCATTATAATAATAGCTAAAACGTCAAAGCGAATGTGTCCACCGACATAAACAAAATGTGGTATATATATACAAAGGAATATTATACAGTCACAAAAGATAAGAAAATCCTGATACATGCATTATGAATGAACCCTGAAGACATTCATTATGCTAAGTGAAACAAGCCAGTTACAAAAAGACAAAATTCTGCACGATTCCACTTATGAAATATTTAAACTAGTTAAATCTAGAGACAGAAAATGGAGTAACTGTTGCCAGATCCAGCTGGGAAGGCGCAAATGGGGAGTTATTTAATGGATACAGAATTTCAGTTTTATAAGATTATATGGGTTCTGGAGAGAGATGGCAGAAAACATCACTGTACTTATTTAACACCACTGAACTGTACATTTAAATATAGTTAAGATCATAAATTTTATGTTTATCTCACAAATTAAAAAGTTTTATTTTTATTTTAAGTATCAACCTTTGTTAAAGTATCAGCATTACTGTAGCTCAAAGTCTGATCACAAAGAACTTGGTTTCAATAAAATTTATTCAACCTTGTCAATTAGTTGTCAAAATCATACATATTTGTACATATATACTTACATATACTTGCTTATAACTTCTTGCTTATAACTTCAGACAGAGATCACAAGTTGGCAGAGAGGCAGGCAGAGAGAGAGAGAGGAAGGGAAGCAGGCTCCCTGCTGAGCAGAGAGCCCGATGTGGGACTCGATCCCAGGACCCTGAGATCATGACCTGAGCCGAAGGCAGCAGCTTAACCCACTGAGCCACCCAGGTGCCCAACTTCTTGCATTTTAAGCAGTACTTGGGAAAGCAGATCTGCCTAAACTACTGATGACTTGATAAAGCACTGTAATCAACTTGAAACTCATCAATAATAGCTAGCTATACAAAACCATCTAACAGATCAGAAAATCATTTAGCAGTCCGTACAAAACACAATGCCTTTCCCTCTATTTCAATGAAAGGAAAAGCCACATTCTTATCTTTTATTTCCAAGAAAGGAGAGTAACGAGGAGAATCAGACCCAACCAAAATAACGATTTTCCTGTCTCACAAAGTGTGAGGTATTATCAGAAACAAAAACAGCCCCCCTTCCCTGGACATCAAGAAACACAAGTGACTAGAGGAAACAAATAATCCTCCACTGCAGATGAGAACACTGTGTCTGTGTCATTCAGGGTTCAGTGGAATATCTGTTGCAACTGTGAATGTGACGGGAACTGGAGAACTACTTTCTCTTTTGCTAAATCAGAATTTGTCTCCTGTGGAACAGCTGAGTCCACCTGAAATTGTTTTCTTCTTTGCTCTTGGCATCATGCCCAAGCATCAGGGCTGGTCCTTGGGTTTCAAACCCAGATAATGTTAACACTGAGAAATGACCAGCTTGTTATGTATCTATCAAGATGAGGGCAGGTATGGTATCACACACCCATAATCAGTGAAATTGCTGGAATTATCTTCAAATGGTGTTCAAGTCAGGGTCCATTTACATGCAGTAAATTGAAAGGGTCATATTCTTTTTTTTTTTTTTAAGATTATATGTCTTTATTTGAAATAGAGCGAGAGAGGGAGCACAAGTGAGGTACAGAGAGAAAGGGAGAAGCAGGCTCCCTCCCTGTTGAGCATGAAGCCCACACTTGATCTTAGCCAAAAGTCCAAGAAGCAATGAGCATGGAGCCCAATGTGGGGCTCGATCCTTGGACCCTGGGACCACATGACCTGAGCCAAAGGCAGACGCTTAACTGGCTGAGCCACTTGGCTACCCCTAAAGGTCTGTTTTGTTTTGTTTTGTTTTTAAGATTTTATTTATTTATTTGACAGGCAGGATCACAAGTAGGCAGAGAGGCAGGCAGATAGAGAGAGAGGTGGAAGCAGGCTCCCTGCTGAGCAGAGCCCGATGCAGAGCTCGATCTCAGGACCCCAAGATCATGACCTGAGCTGAAGGCAGAGGCTTTAACCCACTGAGACACCCAGGTGCCCCGAAGGTCTGTATTCTAATATACCATTCCAGGTATATTAAATTCCTAGTGACAGCACATGTTAAAAAATGCCAAAACAGAAATCCTAGTAAATATCCTAATGGTCTAATATTGAAAATAAAAACTTAAATCTTCCCATGTTTGCTTAACATTTTTTGAAACACAGAATGAAGCAAATGCAGTGTAATAACTGTTTAATGCAAAAGCCATTTTTTCATCAACATGAAAAAGTATGTATTTCCCACCTTATATAGAGCATCAATCATCAAAAGTAATGTAATTTTACAGGCTAATAGACTTATCAAATATTCCCACTCAGTTAAACATTATTGTTAATAGAATGCTGGCATTTATTTCTTCTTAATGAATCCAGTTTCTCTTTCCTTTTGGAAATAATCTCAGGCACACAAGTACATATGCTGCATAAACTGCACCTCCAAGAGCAAGAACACTCAGATGTCAAAAAGAATAAGTCATAGTGACTCACTGCTTCCTTGACAAATGAAGAGATTATGATTATTAGATACACTGAGACCTCCAAGTGCTTTTTCTTTCAGAGCCAAACATATAAATAGGCAAACAGGGTAATAATAACAACATTTTGACACACTGGAAGGCCCAATTACAGTACATGATGGCGCAAATCTTGAGTACAGGGTTAGTAAAACAAGAACATCAAGGTAAAAATATTATAATTTATGATTAACATAAAATCCAGCAAATACATATACCACACTAACATTTCCATTTCAAAAAGACATCCGCTATAACCTGACAAAAAGGAAACAAAATTCCCATGTAAACTTTAAGCACATAAACACCTGAAGCACCCAAAAGGTCTGTCTGTCCAGGATACAAGCTAAACTGTAATTGTACAGAATTATTTTCTGTATAATTAGAAGACTTTCTTATTTTCCTATCCTTTTATGTATCCTGTATACATTCATCTCTACACTGAAAGAATTGAAAAAGTACTGGCAAACTATTTATTCAAAGTTATCTATAAGGAAAAGCCCTCACCAGTGGGTCTCCATTATGATTTTTCTATCTTAGGATGCTAAATGCAATGAGAAAACAAAAATCCCCTACAAGTTATTTTTAGATCATCACAGAGCTGGTTAAATAAACATTATGCCTGCTGTGTAATGTGACTCCCCTAGTACTTACTCTGCCAAGAATAAACAGACATCACTACACACTCAATCACATGAGACAGGTTTAGAAAACAGCTGAGTCACCCACCAATAGCCTTCCTGCTCCCAGTAACTCAGTGGAAATTTCTGTCTTGCCACAACACTTGGCGTCTTCTCCCATTCCCACTAATAAGTTACAGTTCCCTGAAAGCTTTCCCAACCAGCTTATGATAAAGCTCATTTTAGGAATCACATGGTTTTACCTCCAACCCAATATGCCAAGTGCTCCTGACAATACAAAAACAAAGACAAGCAAAAACAGGAGGCTAATTAGGCTAGCAAGCTTCAACTCAATTAGGTCAGGTCTATTTTAGAGAAAAACATGTCTTTCCAGTAGACCTGGAAGTGAAAATAGTTATCACTGCACTGTCCAAACAGTATGCTTATCTTGGACTTGCCAATACATACCCTAGGTTTTCTTTTGGAAGCATCCTTGAATGAAGTGGTCTATGTTTTTGTCCCCCACCAAAAATAACAAGGCCACAAAACAAAACTGCTTTAAATTTCCTTTCCTCTGAGGATCCTAATTAGTAGCATCATCAATGGAAAACATTAAACACACAAAAGCCTTTCGCTCAAATTGGAATGAAATAAAGCCTCAAAACATACATTACTTAAAATGTAGCAATTCATCAACTTTTTAATTCAGCATCAACTGGAATCCTAAAGTTGAATCTATATTCAAGGGATTTACAATTTACCTAACTCAACTGTAAGGGAATATAGACAATGTTATAAGGAGTGTGAAAACACGTCAAGAAGCAAAGCAGAAATGGATTAATTCTTCCTCCGAGAAGACTTCTAGAGAGCGTCCACAGGTAACAGTTTGACCATGGATGGACGGATGAGGGGAGTCAGCCACACAAGGAGAGAGATACCATACACAGGCGTAACTAACTGCAAGTATAACAGCAGCGTGAAGACTTGGAAAAGCAGGGCTTATCTGCTAAGCCCTGAAACAGGTCAGTAACCACAGACCAGAGTGGAAGGTGAGTAGTGAGGCCACACAATGAGGTTGGGACCAGACAAAAAAGGTATATAAAAATAAGGACTTTACCTTGAAAGGAACTCCAGGAAATGTTAAACAAGACAGCAATTTCACTGAATTTGTTAAATAAAAAGAACTATTACAACAGTAACTAGTCCTGGAAAAGACATCGTGTTATGGATACAAATCAGGGAGCTACTGCAACAATCATAGTCTACGAACACGATGATTAAGAATCTGGTCTACCACAGAACACCTGGGTGGCTCAGTTAAGCAGCTGCCTTCTGCTCAGGTCCATGATCCCAGGATCCTGTGACTGAGCCCCATATGGGTGGGGGGGGGGGGGGGTGTCTGGGCTCAGCAGGGAGTCGGCTCCTCTATCTCCCTCTGCCACCCCCCTCGTGCTCTCTCTAAATTCTCTCAAATAAATAAAATCGTAAAAAAAAAATAGAAAAGAAAAGAAAAAGAATCCAGTCTATCAAAACGAATCTAGACAAAGGAGGCAGATTTGAGAGATAATTAGCACCCTGAAACAGCAGGACTTACTTCACAACTCTGTACGAGGTAAGGAGGGAGACACTCCCAAGATTTGAGGATGGGTACGTAAAGGATACATATAAAACCAAAAATGATTGAGCCCCAGGCCACCTGTTGGACCTCATCTCATAGCCAACTACTCTTCAGCCACATTGTCTATCTTTATTTTCCTCAAACTTATCAAGGTTCCTTTCATGTAATGCCTTTCTTTTCATTAGCTGTTTTCTCTGCTTTGGATAAAAAAGTGATAAATTCCATTGTATTCTGTTGAGTTCTAACTGTTGGAAGAAACCCTCAAGTACAGATACATAGAGAGCAATTACACATGTGCAGAGCACAGTCATCTTCACAGAGGGATCTGGGAATCAGCAGCATAAAACCAACAAACAGTCCTTGCAGCAAGAGTGGATGAGATCACCCAGGACACAAGATCAAATATCAGAAAACAACCTGAAACAAACATACTTACAATAGGAAATGGATCTTTAAAACACAAAGATGTAGTTTCTGAAAGTTGGGACCTAAACTCCCTTTATTGAGACTCTGTTTACTACTAGTCACATATCTCATTTAATTATACGCAACCTCTATGAAGTAAATCTTTTTTTTTTTTTTTAAGTAGGCTCCATGCCCAACATGGGGTTTAAATTCATGACCCTGAGATTAAGAGTCAGATGCTTAAAAAAAAATAAAATAAGGGGCACCTGGGTGGCTCAGTGGGTTAAAGCCTCTGCCTTCGGCTCAGGTCATGATCGCAGGGTCCTGGGATCGAGTCCCGCATCGGGCTCTCTCCTTGGCAGGGAGCCTGCTTCCTCCTCTCTCTCTCTCTCTCTCTGCCTACTTGTGATCTCTCTCTGTCAAATAAATAAATAAAATCTTAAAAAAAATAAAATAAAAATTAAAAAATAAAGAGTCAGATGCTTTACCAACTGAGACAATAAATCATTTTAAAAATGAGAAAAGAGAGGCACCCGGCTGGCGCAGTAGGTAAAGCATGCGCCTCTCTAATAACAGGGCAGGAGTCCTGACCCCACACAGCGGGCAGAGTTGACTTGAAAAAAATAAGAAGAGGGGTGCCTGGCCAGCTCAGTGGGTTAAGCATCTGTCTTTGGCTCAGGTCATGATCCAAGCGTCCTGGAACCAAGCCCTACATGGGGCTCTCTGCTCAGCAGGAAGCCTGCTTCTCCCTCTCTCTGCCTGCTTCTGCCCCTGCTTGTGCTCTCTCTGTCAAATAAATATATAAAATCTTTAAAAAAAAGAAAAAGATAAAGAAAACAGGTTTGGAGGACAAAAAGTAACTTGCCCAAGGTCACATATATAATGGCTAATTCAGAACGTGAACTTCAATCTGCTGACATCAATGGAAGTATAAGGAAACCAATGGCAAGTGATGAAACAAAATACTGATTAACTTCAAGCCAAGATAATGGTTCCCAATGGGGAGGAAGGAAGGGATAGATCTAGATAAAGAAGCACAAGACGGCTTAGACTCCAAAGATACAAAGAATGTAAGAGAGCTAGTAAGATCCACCTGAAAGGACTTCTAGGAAAATAATTTACCTAAATTTCCAGAGTGAGGAGACAGTGGGAGGGTGAGAGAATGGGAGGAAAGGGTGCTAAGTCAGAAACCTGATAACTGGACCTTTCCAGAAAGTCCAGTAGCAGAGATTCCACAAGCACTTTAAAGGCTATGGAATAAAAGTATAAGCAGATAAGCATATAAATAGCAGAAGGCAAGTTTCCTGGTTCCAGAAATAATCTGGAATTTAGAGAATAGTCACATAAACTTTGGAATACTTAATCTTCTCAGAGATAAATGGCTTAAATACCGAGTTGGAAGCTTTTGTTGGTTTGTTTGTTTAAGATTTTTATTTATTTATTTGACAGAGATCACACCTAGGCAGAGAGGCAGGCAGAGAAAGGCAGGGAAGCAGGCTCCCCACTAAGCAGAGAGACCAATGCAGGGCTCGATCCCAGGACAGAGACCATGACCTGAGCCGAAGGCAGAGGCTTAACCTACTGAGCCACCCAGGCGCCCCCTGAGCTGGAGGTTTATAAGGAAAATAACTATCTTGCTTTTCACTTTATGAGATAGCCTCAAAAACAGCCATTTGTGCTTAGCACACAGTATGCACTATACAAATACCTGGCATCCAAATTATTTGTGGGAAGAAATGTGGGCCTTCTAAGAAAGTGTGGCTATTTTTTCAACCAGATCATCTTAATAATTATAAGCTTATAATAAACGTATTAATAAACCCTAGTAATTAGGAAGGACATACAGTCCTTAAGAGACTGTATTGACATACAGTCAATAGGAGCTTCTAAAAGGTATAAAGGAAAATTAAACCACATAAATACTATTTTCTGCAATAAATCTATATGGATTCCTGTATCTTATTTAGATCACTTCTAACACTGTCTTCTACCAAAACACTGGGAATACAGCACAGGCATTTTCCTGTAAAAATTTAATTTATTATTATTTTTAATTCTCCTAAAAACCCAGCAAAATCTCTCCAGACAGATTTTCATATTTGTCTTATAACTTATTCATCTACAGAATCACTCATTCCCAATAATGTGACTCATCTAATAGATTAAAATATGTATATTATAAATCAAAGTCATCTAATCTAAAGCACGGCTCTAACAGATGATGAGATAAATCTGAATGAAGCTTCAACTAAAACAAAATACAATTAATCTACCCAAATACTAATAGATAGTGTATCATCTCTCCTCCACCCCACTTCTCAAATTACAGTCTTAAAGAACAATTCTCGCTTTGCTTTTGATTTATTTAGGAAAAAATATTTCAGCTGTTGAAATAAATGTTTATGATGCTGATTTACAATAAGGGCAAAAACAAACTTTATAGAAATGCCATGTTATCATTTCAGGTATGATTTTTAAATTTTTTCATCTTGAATTCTATTAAGAGTTAATTTTATTCAAAGATTTAACAGAAATGGATCAGATGTCACCTTTAATTTCTTTTGCCCAGGATTCTATAGAGCACTGAACAAATTACAAAAAGAGAAGATGGTAAAGATGAACCAGTGAGAGGCCGTAATACACTTCACAAAATAAAATGGAGCATGCATAAACCAGAAACTGTGCACTTTTTCCTAAATACATTATAATGCAATGAGGACTGCTTCTTAAAGCAAATAATAGATGTACCTACTAGATAGATTTTTTCCATTTTGTGTACTATAATGTTTGCCTGACAGTTAACAATGCTGAGTGATATCTGGTTAAGTTCACAGATGAACCTTACTATGTTTCTGGGTAACATCAAGGTCATTACAATGGCTGACTGAGTGGTTACTGTGGGATTTCTAAACCACTCTAAGTATCAGCTTTGCCCAACATATTGCATATGTTTTTTTTTTTTTTTAAAGAATTCTGCAGGGGAAATATATCAGACATATATGTAATAAATATAGTGAGAGTCAAACTAATAATTAAATCTTTTAATAAGATAAGACAATAGTGTCTAATGATATAAGTGCCTATGTAGCAAGGTCTGGTTTTCAGCACTAATAAACAGTTATGACATGATTTTGAAGTGTTTAGAAAAAGTCCTATAAATATGACATTAAAATGTGATGCCACAAAAGACAAATACTTCATTTCCTGAATTAATTCGAACTCTAGAGAACAAACTGATGGTTACGAGAGACAGGGAAAGAGTAAAACAGGTGATAGGGTGAAGGAATGCACTTGGCGTGATGAGCAGGGGTGGGGTGTAGAGAAGTGCTGCCTCACTCTATTGTACACTGAAACCAGTATTACACTGTATGTTAAATAACTAGGATTTAAATAAAAATTTTTTAAAAACACAACAGAGGGAAAATAAAAACAAACTTAAAAAACAATGTTAAATACTCCAAACCTATTTTAGCACAAGGAGATACAACCAACATTTATAAGCTTTCAAGACATCTGCATTCGTTGTTTGAATTAATTCTCACACCATCCTGTGATGCAGGTACAGGCATACTTCATTTATCATGTTTCATTTTACTATATATCGCAGATACAACTTTTATTATAAATTGAAGGTTGTGGCAATGCTACATTAAGCAAGTCTATCAGTGCCATGTAAGTAAGTATTCACTTACTTCATGTCTCTGTGTCACTTTTTGATATTACAATATTTCAAATATTTTCATTACTATATTTGTTATAGTGATTTGTGATTAGTGATTATAACTCACTAAAAGCTTTGGATGGTTAGCAATTATCTGTAGCGATAAACTCTTTAAATTAAGGTTACATACATTGTTTGTTTTAGAGATAATGCTATGACACACAACAGATGATAGTATAAACATAACTTGTTTAGGATAGGAAAACCAAAAAATTCTGTTTGGAGGGAGGTTTAACTTATCCAAGTTCTCATAATCAATAAGAGGTAGAACTGGGTTTTATAACCTGGTATTTTTTGTTAAGGATTCATTTATTTTAGAGAGAGTGAGTGAGCCTGGGTGAGGCAGGGGAGGATACAGGCAGAGGGAAAGAGAATCCCAAGCAGACTCCCTACTGAACAGGAGTCTGAGGCAGGACTTGATCCCACGACCTTGAGATCATGACCTGAGAGCCAAAATCAAGAGTCAGAGGCTGAACCAACTGAGCCACCCAGGTGCCCCTGGTTCTATATTTTTTAAAAAGAAACTTCACTTTCTGTAATGCAGGCTTCATACGTAGCAACTGAGAATTCTCTCCCGTGGTTTATACTTTGGATGCGGGGATGGAGCTCTCTGCCTCAGGAAAGATGGGAAGACTATAGGATCAATCTCGTTTTAAATCTAAATCAATAGAGAAAATCCTGCTGGGACTCTATCACTGTTCAACCGTTGGGCTGTACTCTAGGCCTCTTCAAAAGTACTCCAGCAGAGAGTATAAATTTCTGAATAGAATCTCTTTTCAACACCAGAGACATGATTGTTAGAAAATTAAAAGGGTTATATTTTAAATGTTATCTAACACAAACACTGTTCTTAATTGTGGCTTTTGGACATTTTAAAATAAATGTTTTCAGCAATTCAACTACTCATTAAGTCAGAATATGTGTTTCATTCTGCATTCGGACCATCCAATTACTCTTACTCTTTCTTACCTCACAAAGAGATATTTACTGAGCATTACTTTACACAAGCTGAAGGATACTTTACTACCGGTCACCACCCATCTCAACAGCTGTACCTGTTGTTTTTGTTCAACCCAATACTAGAAATAATTACTATGATAAACATAACTCTAGAATGAGACAATTTTGACAAATAAACTGATTTCACAACATATTCTGTAAACTGAAATAATTAGCACAAAAAATGAACCTTAATCTCTCATATTACAATACCTTACCATATAAAATCAGTTACCCAGAGACTATATTTCTTTGCACCTAACCACCACAGCTCTATATAAAGCTTACCTGTGGATTATGTTCAGAGAATATTCAGACCAGAAAATGAAATCATTTGCTAAGAAAAGGAAATAAATTATATATTCAATATAGTACTGAACTGATTTTTTAAAAACCTAAATCCCTGTCATAGTATCCTGACCACGGACTTTTCCAGCTTAGGAATCCAATTTTAAATATGTAATTCATGGGACTTCTAACTTCCTCTGTGGTCTTGATCTCTGACTCCCAGGACAGAGCCAGCCTCCAGCGCCTCATGCTCATCAGGGAGTCTGCTTGTCCCTTCCACTCTCCCTTTGCCCCTCTCACTCTCTAAAATAAATAAATACAGTCTTTAAAAAACATTTAAGGGTGCCTGGGTGGCTCAGTTGGTTAAGTGACTGCCTTCGGCTTAGGTCATGATCCCAGAGTCCAGGTATCAAGTCCGGCATCCAGCTCCCAGCTCTGTGGGGAATCTACCTCTGCCTCCAACCTTCTCCCCTCTCACACTCACTCATTCTCTTTCCCTCAAATAAATGAAGTCTTTAAAAAAAATAAAAAACATTTAATTCATGATAAAGGACAGTTGGAATACTGAGAAAAGGTTCCTACACACTTTCTCAAAATAAACCTCCTTAGAGCCAGCTCTCTAAAGATGCAACAAATGAGTATTTGGCTCTTTTTTAGTTAGGCCTATACCTGTAAAATAAAGTTTTACTGTACAACAAAAACTGCACAAAGTACAAACTACAAACAAAGTTTGTACAAAGTAAAACAAACTGTACAACAAAGTTAAAGGTACCAGTCGCTGTTTAGCAACCTCCGCTGTTTAGCAACTAAAGCAAACAGCCACGAAGTGACACTTCTGGAAAATTTCATTTAAGGCCATTTTCATCCATCAAAGATGTAAGGACTTATTTATGGTTCAGACACTGTACTAGTTTTATGGAAGAATAAAAACCCTTCCATTTAAAATTTGAAAACAACATACTGCAGCTGTAAATCCAGGAAGAGTTGATTGTACTGACACCAAAAGCAAAGACAACCAATATGCTCTTACTATGCTTGTATTAGAAGGCCCAATCATACAACACCTGCCAGGATAGAATTTGGTTCCGTCACCAAATCACTATACATTAGCAATACTGTAAAAAACGTTTAATATAGACTGTGATACAGAAGTGTATTGCCAGTAAGAAGTTTTTAACAGTCTCCTGTAGACTCTAGATAGAAGTGATTTCTCAAAGCCATCTTCCCTAAATTAAGAAATGGCCAAATTCATTAAGTTTGTATGTCATCTCAAAGTACTCCTTTCACTAAAAACTACTCCCAGCAAAGAACACCTAAGAAGTGTCATTTAGGGAGTGAGTTCCACAGCTTTCTTCTCTACATTGGAATTACCTCAGGCCCCATCCCAAGCGATTAAATGCCAATCTCTGAAGAATGGGACCCAGGCATCAGAAGGTTCTAATGGCAGCCAGGATGAGAACCACTGATACTTCTCTCATTTCTGAGCAATGACATTATATGGAACAGGAAAACACTACCTAAATTTACCACTCTTTCTGTACTCTTTACACTTGGTTCAACACTTAAATGCTATGGTTTTTCACCTTTCAACTAGACAATGACGGACTCATACCAAAGAATGGCTTTCACAACATATGTAGATCTGACAGGCTACTTGCTTTCCCACAATATTAACCATATACTCTTCCTTGTTTAGCTTTTCTCTCCACAGCCTAACAACCAGCACCATCTCCTCCAGGCTACTAGACTGAAAGCCCTGGTCTGCCTATAAAGGAGAGTTCAGTGCCTGGTTCACTGAATTCCCCGGGAGCGAAGGTATTCTATCATCTGTGCACTGCCGGCTCTGTGTTTCCAATGTCCATATGTGCTGTTCATCACACCTTCTATACTTTCTACATCTCTACTACTTTTCTCCCTCCATCACTCCCATCTTTATTTAGTTTCTGATTTCTTCTTCTAATTTTCATCTAAAACATTCCTAGCCAGACTCCCCATTCCAGTCATTCATCAAACTAGAGAGAATCTTTACTCTAGGTCCTGCTGAATCTCCGTTAAGACTATCTCCTCCTCCACTAAATTCTTAAATTCCAGATTTAGATGTGTGGCTCTACATTTAAAAACCAGAAGCCTAAATATTGTGTGGCTGAATTTTTATAAAGCCCCATGTTTGCAAATTTAAGTTGCTTCGCGTGACTGTTTTTACTATTTCATAAAAATAATGTTGTTTAAGTGGTGGCTATATTCCCAAAACAATTTATGAAAGCAGAGTCTATTTAAACTAAGCTTGAAATAAAGTACTATGGTGAATTATAAAAAAGGAAGGAAGTGTGCCAAGGGTTATGTGATAATCTTATGTGATCTAGTGATATGGACTTGGTCCCTTTACCAATGCTACCTAAGGTCCTGAAGCAAGTCATTTCGTATTTCCCACTCGACCCTCCTAAGATATAAAATAGGAATGATCATATCTATCTTATAGTGTTTTGTAATAATAAAATATGGTAAACTGAGAAATGCTCTGATAATTCTAGCCTATATCATGATCACCAAGATATTATCCTCAAATACTATAATCTGATGAGTACACAATAAACACTAGTTCACACTGTTATAATTCAAGTTATATTAGGAAGGACAGGTTGTTGTTTTTAAGATTTTATTTATGTATTTGACAGAGAGAGACACAGTGAAAAAGGGAATACAAGCAAGGAGGGTGGAAGAGGGAGAAGCAGGCTTTCTGCTGAGCAGGGAGCCCAATGCAGGGCTCAATCCCAGGACCCTGGGATCATGACATGAGCTGAAGGCAGACGCTTAACGACTAAGCCACCCAGGCATCCAAAGAAGGGCAGCTTTTAGTTAAAAGTATTTCTCAATGTTTCCACAGTCTGGTCTTTCTACTACTGTCCTTATCTGTTCAAAAGTTGAAATTTTTGAGGATCTGTTATTCTGATTCCTACCATATTAGATCTACTTATAGAACCAAAGACCCTCTAAGGATGGCCATTCTTCAAGAAATCTGTATTTCCTTTTTTAAGATTTTATTTGTTTATTTATTAGAATGAGAGAGTCTCGAGCACAACCTAGAGGGATGGGAAGAGAGAGAGAAGCAAACTCCCTGATGAGCAGGGAGTCTGAGCATGACTTGATCCCAGGACCCTGAGCTGAAGGCAGACACTGAACTAAGCCAACCAGGTGCCCCAAGAAAACTGTATTTCTTAAGGCTTCTGGAGAAGTCAAACTAAGTTAAACACAAAGATTCAGTGAAGGGTGCCTTCTGTATGCAACCAGCTTTAAATAACTTTAATCTTTTCTATAAATTGTACAAAGTTCTACAATCTAATTTTCAAGTATGCATTTCAACAGTGGTTTTTGTTTTCCTTTTCTGATTTTATATCTTCCTAAAACTTCACTGTGATGGAAGCTAAAAGATAATCACTCTCAAAACCAAAGAGATAGTAGAACAATGCCTTCTAGGTCTTTGATATTTATTCTCTTCCCCTGTTGCCCAGCCTTCAGTTTTTCTGCTCCTTCCCTTCCTTCTTAAAAGTTGCCAAATGGTTACGTAAATAAGCCAGCTGGCTTCTGAGTCATCACTTCGTATCCAACTTCTCTGACTCTCAATGTGAACCTTAATATGCTCTATGAACCCTTAGCAGCCCTTGAAATTTTTCAGTGTCTTTTTTAACATAACAGCTGGACATTCAGGGATTTTTCTCACTGTGATAGGATTGTTAATGACACCTGTTGCTGACATTTTAATAAGTATATCTATCATCCCTTCTAAATATGCCTTTCATCTTGGCAACCCAAGACAGTTTTCTCTAAATCTGCTATTGCTTTCCAAAACAACAAAATCTCTACATATGTAAAATTTTTTAAGTTAATAAGAAATGCAATAGTCTACATTACTAGTTTAATGACATCATTGGGTTTGCCAATGGCTTCTTTGTTATGATACCAAAGACACAGGCAACAAAATAAAAAAACAAATAAATTAGACTTAATGAAAATTAAAAAATTTTTTGTGCAAAGGACACTACCAACAGTGTGAAAAGGCAACTAATGAGATCATCTATTTGATAAGGAATTGAGAACTCCTACAACTCAACAAACCTAATTAAAGAACTCCTACAACTCAACAAACCTAATTAACAAATGGGCAAAGGACCTGGACAGACATTTCTCCATAAAATATATACAAATGGCCGGGGCGCCTGGGTGGCTCAGTGGGTTGAGGCACTTCCTTCGGCTCAGGTCATGATCTCAGGGTCTTGGGATCGAGTCCTGTTTCAGGCTCTCTGCTCAGCAGGGAGCCTGCTTCCCTCTCTCTCTCTCTGCCTGCTTCTCTGCCTACTTATGATCTCTGTCAAATAAATAAATAAAATCTTTTAAAAAAAATATATGGCCAATAAGCACATGAAAAGATGTTGAACATCACTAATCATTAGTAACATGCAAATACTTTCTCTCTTTGTCTCATCCACACTAATTTTCTGACTCCATCATTAAGTTTGCATATGCAAACTCAAAATGAGCATATTCTGAATGACAGTAGATGTAAGTTGTCCAATTCAATGATGAAAATATTAAAAGGTAAGTTAGTTACTACACAAAAATTCCTGATTCTTAGTATTAAAACAGATAAAGCACTGTGGTAATTACAATCAAAACCATCATAACAAGAAGTACATCAAGCACATGTATGAATTAAAGAAAACCTATAATACCAAAGTACAATGTAAGAATTTTCCATTCAGATCACCTGCTCAATTATCTATTTTTTTATCTTCTACTATATGCCCTTAAAACTAACCACTTTCCTCTGAACACCACTTTATTCACATGAATAGGATTCACAAAATCTTATATGAAGTGATAGCTCTCATTCATTTCCAAAGATAACATTCTCTGTTTGGGTTTTATCTTTAATTCAAAAGATTTATAGACTTCCAAATAAATAGATTTTATTATTTATTCCTACATTATGTTTAAGATTATGAAAAATATAAAATTATGTTCAAATAAAATAAGTAATTCTGATAAGCTTTTTAAAAAATAATAATGTTCTGTATAGTTATAGCTTAAACATAATTTAGATTTTGTTATTCTTTTGTTGTTAAGCTCTAATTCCATTAAATATTCAAAAAAGGATGAGAAAGGGGTGCCTGGGTAGCTCAGTGGGTTAAGCCTCTGCCTGCAGCTCGGGTCATAATCTCAGAGTCCTGGGATCGAGCCCCACATCGGGCTCTCTGCTCAGCGGGGAGCCTGCTTCCCCCCACCCCCGTCTGCCTTTCTGCCTATTTGTGATCCTTGTGTGTCAAATAAATAAATAAAATCTTTAAAAAAAAATTAAAAATTAAAAAAAATTTTTTTTAAAAAGGATGTGAAAAAAATAAGGGAAAAAGGATGTAAATATGATTGGAATTTAATATTTTTCTCTCAGCCTAACATGATCAAATTTTTAAATGCTCTTGGAGTATTTGAAAAATAAAGAGCATGATCTTAGTTCAACAAGAAAAAAGATATTTAAACAAATTAAGTAATTATTATTTCAATGAAATTATCAGTAGTTTTTAATATCTTTTATCTTAGTTGAAACAGTAAAAAGTTATCTACATACTGTTAGTTTGATACTCATGAAGTTCAAAAATGATATCCTCATTTTTATCATGATTAAATTTGTACAATATTTCTCATACACATTATTCTTGTGCTATGTATGTACTATTTATATATTTACATCTGTATCTATTTATATAAAACAAGTTCAACTATTTGTATCATTTAAACATGTGTTTTCCTAAGGCCAGCTGAACAAAATTTTTCATATTTAAAGGAAGAGAAGGAGGAAGGGGGGAGAGAAAGGGAAGTTGAAGGGACTGAGGGAGAAGAATGGGAAGAGCGAGAAAAGAATGTGGGAGGGGAACAAGGGAAGGAGTGGGAGGAGAATAATATGTACAAGACTATCTGGCCCACAAAACCCAAATTTTTAGCAGCTGGCCTTAACAGATTAAGTGTGCTGATCTATGTGAGGGGTTGGCAATTTTTTTCTATGAATATTCAGATAGCAAGTATTTTAGGCTTTGCAGGCCACACAATCTCTAGCAACTTTTCAACTCTGCAGTTGTAGCACAAAAACAAAATCCACAAATTAGTGTGGCTGTGTTCTAGTAAAAAAAAAATTTTTTTTTAAAGATTTTATTTATTTATCTGACAGAGAGAGAAAGAGAGAGAGAGAAAGAGAGAGAGAGATAGCATACAACAGGGGAGCAGCAGAGGTAGAGGGAGAAGCAGGCTCTCTGCTGAGCAGGGAGCCCAATGCAGAGCTTGATTCCAGGACCCTGGGATGATGACCTGAGCTGAAGGCAACTGCTTAACTGACTGAGCCACCCAAGTGATCCCCCCACCCCCATAAAATTTCATGTACCAAAAACAGCAGGAGGAGGGGGTAAGCTGGGTGGCTCAGTTGGTTAAACATCTGCTTTTGCCTCAGGTATTGATCATAGGGTCCAGGGATTAAGTCCCACATAGGGCTAGGCTCCTTGCTCAGCAGGGAACCTGCTTCTCCCTCTGCCTGCCACTCCCTGTGCTTATGCTCCCTCTCTCTCTTCTAAAAGTAAATAAATAAAATCTTAAAAAAAAAAACAGGAGATGGGCCATAGTTTGCCAAGACCTGATCTACATGATTATACTTACCGATCTGTCCACTTCTTTGAGCTGTCACTCTCCCACACTAATTATGGATTTGACAATTTCAATTTATTTTACATATGCTTCATATGTTTTCTAAACAAATTAAGAAAATAAGAGCTTATGATGTTACATCTTCTGGGATGTAACATCCTAGAAAAAGGATGTAATTAAATCTTTGACTATAGGAATTCTCTTTCTCCTACAGGTTTTTGTTTTTTTTTTTTTTTGCCTTGAATTCTATGTTAACTTGTAAAGGTTGCTTAAGTCTGCTTTCTTTCTTTTCACCAGCATTTTCCTATTAATGGTTCCATATTTTTGTTTTCAATCTTTCTGTATGTTTACATGGATATACCTGAATTTTGGGTTTTGACCAATTTCAGTCTCTAGTTAATGGAAGAACTTAACTTCATTATTATAGTGACTAACATGTTTCATAGTCCTATTTTATCACATTTACTTTGTATTATCATTATCCCCTTTCCTGTCTTCTGTTAAATTCACTGGGGTGTATTGGTACCACCTTATTCTTTTTGTACTGTAATTTTTAATTAATGTATAATGTATTATTTGTTTCAGGGGTTCAGGTCTGTGAGTCATCAGTCTTAACACAATTCATCACACTCACCATAGCACAGACCCTCCCCAATGTCCATCACCCAGCCACTCCATCCCTCCCACTTCCTCCCCTCCAGCAATGCTCAGTTTGTTCCCTGAGATTAAGAGTCTCTTATGGTTTGTCTTCCTCCCCAATCCCATCTTGTTTCATTTTTCCCTCCCTTTCCCCCACGACCCTCCACTCTGCCTTTCAAATTCCTTATATCAGAGAGATCATATAATTGTCTTTCTCTGAATGACTTATTTCGCTTAGCATAACACCCTCTAGTTCCATCCACATTGTAGCAAATGGCAAGATTTCGGGGGTTTTGATGGTTGCATAGTATTTCAGAGTGTGTGCGAGAGTGTGTGTGTGTGTGTGTACATCATCTTTATCCGTTCATCTGTTGATGGACATCTAGGCTCTTTCCATAGTTTGGCTATTGTGGACATTGCTGTTAGAAACATTGGGGTACACGTGCCCCTTTGGATCACTACATTTCAGAGGTAGAGAGAGAAGTATCTTCAGGGTAAATACCCAGTAGTATGATTGCTGGGTAGTAGAGTAGCTGTGTTTTCAACTTTGTGAGGAACCTCCATACTGCTTTCCAGAATGGCTGCACCAGCTTGCATTCCCACTAACAGTGTAAGAGGGTTCCCCCTTTTCTGCATCTTCACCAACACCTGTCGTTTCCTGACGTTAATTTTAGCCATTCTGAGTGGTGTGAGGTGGTATCCCACTATGGTTTTTGTTTGTTTGTTTGTTTTTTAAGATTTTATTTGAGAGAGGGGCGCCTGGGTGGCTCAGTGGGTTAAGCCGCTGCCTTCGGCTCAGGTCATGATCTCAGGGTCCTGGGATCGAGTCCCGCATCAGGCTCTCTGCTCGACAGGGAGCCTGCTTCCCTCTCTCTCTCTCTCTGCCTGCCTCTCTGCTTACTTGTGATCTCTCTCTCTGTCAAATAAATAAATAAAATCTTTAAAAAAAAAAAAAAAAAAAAGATTTTATTTGAGAGAGATCACAAGTCGGCAGGCAAAGAGGAAGGCGGGGGGAAGTAGGTTCCCTGCTGAGAAGACAGTCTGATGTGGGGCTTGATCCTAGAACCCTAGGATCATGACCTGAGCCGAAGGCAGAGGTTTTAACCCACTGAGCCACCCAGGCGCCCCTCTCATTGTGGTTTTGATTTGTATTTCCCCGGTGCCGGGTGGTGTTGAACACTTCTTCATATGTCTGCTGGCCATCTGGATGTCTTCTTTGCAGAAATGTCTGTTCATGTCCTCTGCCCAATTCTTGACTGGATTATTTATTCTTTGGGTGTTGAGTTTGATAAATTCTTCATAGATTTTGGATACTAGCCCTTTATCTGGTATGTCGTTTGCAAATATCTTCTCCTATTCTGTCAGTTGTCTTTTGGTTTTACTGTTTGCTGTGCAAAAGGTTTTTATCTTGATGAAGTCCCAATAGCTCATTTTTGCCCTTGTTTCCCTTGTCTTTGGTGATGTTTCCAAGAAGTTGCTGTGACTGACTGAGGTCGAAGAGGTTGCTGCCTGTGTTCTCCTCAAGGATTTTGATGGATTCTTGTCTCACACTGAGGTCTTCCATCCATTTTGAGTCCATTCTTGTGTATGGTGTAAGGAAATTATTCAATTTCATTCTTCTGAATGTGGCTGTCCAATTTTCCCAACACCATTTTTTGAAGAGACTATCTTTTTTCATTAGACATTCCTTCCTGCTTTGTGGAAGATTAGCTGACCAGAGTTAAGGGTCCATTTCTGGGCTCCCTATTCTGTTCCGTTATCTATGTGTCTGTTTTTGTGCCAGTACCATATTGTTTTGGTGATTACAGCTTTGTAAGAGAGCTTAAAGTCTGGAATTGTGATGCTGCCAGCTTTGGTTTTCTTTTTCAACATTCCTCTGGCTACTCGGGTTTTTTTCTGGTTCCATATAAATTTCTTTATTAGTAAGGAAATTACATATCCTTCTACCACTGTATATGCCAGTTACTTACCTATTATCTTTCAGCTCTAACCTCCTCTAAGAAGGAGGGTGCTTTCACCCTGTCAGCATGGTTCCAGACACCAGCTCCATTTCAGATCCCAGCCTCTCAAAGCTATTAGAGATGCCAACAACAGATAGGCATATATAAAGTATCAGCCTCACCTAATTCTCTCCTCTACAGAGTTTCTGTTGTCTAAGGACGAAAATTTAGTAAATCCCTTCTCAGAAGTGTCAGCAATAGTCCCCAAAGACCCTTCCTCCAAGCTCCTAGGTCTGGCAACACCACCACTTCTTTCTTTCCTCCAGCATTAGGGATGTTAGCTGCTTCCTATGATTATTAATCTCTGGATTACCTCAGCATCTCCTTGATAATCAATCAGCTGGTATAAAAAAATTATGTATTAAATCCTCTCTATTTGGAGCACCTGGGTGGCTCAGTGGGTTAAGCCTCTGCCTTCGGCTCAGATCCTGAGCTCAGGGTCCTGGGATCGAGGCCTGCATCAGGCTCTCTGCTTGGCAGGGAGCCTGCTTCATCCTCTCTCTCTGCCTGCCTATCTGCCTACTTGTGATCTCTGTCAAATAAATAAATAAAATCTTAAAAAAAAAAATCCCCTCTATTTGAAATACTTAGTACAGCTGTTTTCTTTCCCCTGACAAAATGTTAAGTAACTATTTAGGTTGTCATGTTGTCAACTGTACTGAACAGGGAGATTTAAATTTTGGAAATGAACTGTAAGAGAAGATGTCTAATTTTAATGGTTTTCAAGAATAAGAACCGAAATAAACAGAGTTTTGAATAATACAGTATACTATGTGAAAATGGAGTTTTACTGGAAGGGAACTGAGGACGCGATTTATTTTGCCTGTGAAGTATAACAAAATATTGTCAACGTAATTTTTCTTCTACATATTACCTAGTTAGGTATGTACAAAACAAAATACTGGGCAGACAGAAACACATGAAAACTGAGATGACTCTTCACTGAGAAAAAAAATAAGCATTCATCCATTGATAAAAAGCTTAAAAGCAAGGGTGTCTGGCTGGCTCAGTCAGAAGAGTATGGGAATCTTAATCTCAGGTTCCTAAATTCAAGCCCCATGTTGGGTGTAAGAGATTACGTAAACAACCTTGAAAGGTCACCTAAAAACTTAAAAAAAAAAAGTTTAAAATCTAAAACTAATGATGTTCTATATGTTGGCTATTTGTATTTAAATTTAAAAAAATAAAAATAAAAGTTTAAAATCAGATTTAGCTCTTCCTTACATCTATCGGTGTGAATATGTAAGAAAAAGGAATAGTAAATACATCTATGCACTGAGAAAAAAATTTGTTTGGTAAGTGAATTTTAACATTTTAAGAGTCATTTTATATATCAATGTATAATATTCATTATTGATCCTTACTTGATTCTGCTTGCTTTACTTTTTAAAAATATTTAAGTAATCTCTAGAACCAACATGGAGCTCAAACTCACAACCCAGAGATCAAGAGTCATATGCTGCCTTTTCTTTCTTTTTTTTTCCCCCCTTAAAGATTATTTATTTACTTATTTATTTATTTATCTGACAGGTGGAGATCATAAGTAGGCAGAAAGGCAGGCAGAGGCTGGGGGTGAGAGTGAGGCAGTAAATAGGCTCCCCACTGAGCAGAGAGACCCCAATGCAGAGCTTGATCCCAGGACACTGAGACCATAACCCTAGCTGAATACAGAGGCTTAACCCACTGAGCCACCCAGGCATCCCAAGAGTCATATGCTGCTCTGATGGAGCCAGCCAGGCACACTGATTCTACCTGCTTTAAATGTAACTTAACCTCTCCCTCACTATTGGAAGAATTTAAAATTATTGCAAAGTTACATAACTTGTGCTGTCTGCTTTTTGTTGACTGTTGAGTCATTGAAATTCACAATTCTTAGTTCTATAAAGATGCTAACTTTTTTCCAAGATGCTAGTTTAAATACCAAACCTTGTATTTAGCAAAACATTTCAAATAATCATCTGATCCTTGATAAAACAGAGTTGACCCTTGCACAACTCAAGAATTAGAGCAATGACCCTCCTCACAGCTGAAAATCCACATATAACTTCTGACTCCCTGAAAACCCAACTACTGTTAGGTAGTTAGGCACTGAGCCTGGGTGGCTCAGTCATTAAGCTCTGCCTTTGGCTCAGGTCATGATCCCAGAGTCCTGGGACTGAGCACCACATTGGGCTCCCTGCTCAGCGGGGAGCCTGTTTATCCCTCAGCCTCTCCCCCGGCTCCTATTCCCTGTCTCGCTCTCTGTGTTGAATAAATAAATAGAATCTTAAAATAAAAAAAATAATAAAATAAAAATAAAAAAGAAAGAAAATCTAACTACTAACAGCTTACTGCTGACCAGAAGACTCACCACCAATGACATAAACAGTGGATTAACACGTATTTTGTATGTTATACGTATTATAAACTATTTTTATAATAAAGTAAGCTAGAGAAAAGAAAATATTAAGAAAATCATAAGGTAAATACATTTACAGTACTGTAGTGCATTTATCAAAAAAAAAAAAAATCCACAATTAAATAGACCTACACAGTTCCAACCTGTTTCACTCAAGGGTCAAATGTACTCTTGTAATAGTTTCTCTGTTCTTCCATTCCTTGGAAATTGGTTCCCCTCCCACCCCATTAAGCTGGGGTATCTGTACCAATTGTACAGATGGGTACGATTAAACTCAGGACAATATTCTACCTAGTATTTACTCATCTTCAGACCTTTCTCCCATAGTCTTAACTGCCCACTGCCCCCCACAGCTCTCTGAATCACAGAAATGGTACATGGATGGAGTTGTATGTCTCCCTCACCCACCCCCCAAAACTCATATACTGAAGCCCTATCCCCAATGTGATGATATTTGGAGATAAGGTCTTTGAGAGACAGTTAGGTTTAGATGAGGTCATGGGGATGGGGCCCTCATGGTGGGAGTAGTGCTTTTACAAGGGACACCATAGAGCCTGCATGTCTGTTTGTCATGTGAGAACGTAACAAGAAGGTGGCCTCCTGCAACCCAAAAAGGACCTCACACCTCACAAGGAACCAATGTAACCAGTACCTTGATCTTGGACTTCCAGCCTCCAGAAGTATGAGAAATGAATGTCTGCTGTTAAAGTCACCCAGTCTATGTGGTTATGGCAGCCCAAGCAGACTAAGACAAATGGAATATGAATTTCTGTGGGAAATATCACAAGCAGATTGAATTGAATTGTCAGGCTGCTCCATCTCCTGATTATCTTTAAAATTCACCTGTTCAATTTCCCATCTCAAAATTTACTGACACATGCTAATTTCTGTAGCCAAACTAAAGTTGCAATTTTCACAGCCATAAAATCTAAAAATTCTGAATGTCACAGCCAGTAAAAAATAGACTGATGGCACTCAAGTGACTATGTCTTCTAAAACTCGGGAAAATAAGTGAAATGTGAAATTCCAAAGTGGTAAACTTGCAAGGAAAATGCTGAGAGAATGCACTACCTATTAAAACAGATGAGTGGTGGCCACAGAAATCAAGAAAACACAGAATCAGACGTATATATACAAAGAACAAATTGATGGCTGCCAAAGGAAAGGGGGCTGGAGGAATGGGAAAATGAGTGAAGAGGAGTAAGAGATAATAGGCTTCCAGTTAAGAAATGAACAAGTCACAGGAATAAAATTTACACCATAGAGATTACAGTCAGAGGTTTGGAGTATCATTGTATGGGGACAGATGGCAGCTACATTTGTGGTGAGTACAGTATAAGGGTATAGAGTTGCTGAATCACTGTGCTGTATATCTAAAACATATGCTGTATATCTAAAACCTTATACTGGTACAGGATAAGCTTTAGAGTTGCTGAATCACTATGCTGTATATCTAAAACTGATGTAACGTATGTGGACTACCCTCAACTAAGAAGAGGAGGAGGACAAGGAAAAGGAGGAGGAGGGGGAGGGGGAGGAAGCAGTGCCCACCTCATGATGTGTCCAGAGGAAGCAACTCTTAAAGATCTCAAACACAGAATCCTAAACCTTTTTCTCCCTGACAGAGTTTGGAAAAAAATGAACATCATCAATAAAACCAGAGCCCCTATCAAAGACAACAGAAGAAATGCTTTTGAAATAACAGTTTTTATAGATTGATTCTTACAAAATTCTTTGACTTTCTAAAACAAGGTTGAATTAATGTAGCATTTTAAAACTTTCACTCCTTATACTCCTTATCCAAAATATAAGTTCTCGTCTTATCAATTTGCCAAACAGAATCTAGAACTCAGAGTTTAGGGTGACGAAAACCTGAGTAATATTTACAACTTAACTATCATCCTTGCAGCAATAGTTCAAAAAAAAAGAAGAAATTTTGAATAAAAATCACTGGAATTTTTTTTCTAGACACATGTAATGAAAAGTATGATCAAGCACATAAAAATTATTTTAGTCATGTTTCATGGTAAGTTACAAGACTACATAAAAAACGAAATTAAGGGCGCCTGGGTGGCTCAGTGGGTTAAGCCGCTGCCTTCGGCTCAGGTCATGATCTCAGGGTCCTGGGATCGAGGCCCGCATCGGGCTCTCTGCTCAGCAGGGAGCCTGCTTCCTCCTCTCTCTCTGCCTGCCTCTCTGCCTGCTTGTGGTCTCTCTCTGTCAAATAAATAAATAAAAAATTCTTTAAAAAAAAAAAAAAAAAAACGAAATTAAGCTAGTAGAAAAACATTCGGAAATCCTACTTTATAAATACTGTTACAATTATTTTTTTTTTAAAGATTTTATTTGTTTATTTGATAGACAGAGATCTCAAGTAGGGAAAGAGGCAGGCAGAGAAAGAGAGAGGAGGAAGCAGGCTCCCTGCTGAGCAGAGAGCCCGATGTGGGACTCGATCCCGGGACTCCGAGATCATGACCTGAGCCGAAGGCAGCGGCTCAACCCACTGAGCCACCCAGGCGCCCTGTTACAATTATTTTAATAATAAAAACAAAAAAGACAAAACAGCTGAAATTCTCCAAATATAACAACATTAAAATAATCTCAACAATTAGAGGGAAAAGCTTATCACAATTATTTAGCATATACCAGATGAAACCACATACATAAATGATCTAGATATTTTATTGGTCCTTATATCTTCTACGCTAATGATATTCTACGCTAATGATATTTGTAAAGGTATGTTAATTGATAAAGTGGTTAAGGACAGTGTGTGTTGCAGTTTTCAACAAGGTATACATTTTTAAGTACATATATTAACAACTAGGGGGGAAAAAAGAAACAGATGATTTAGCACCATGAGGGTCAACTCAATACAGTTAGCATTGCAGGTTTCTGAACCCACATCAAATCCGTATGTGGTAGAAATGCAGCTTCCAAACACCACACATCTTTAAAAAAAAAAAAAAGACTGCCTTAGATAGCTATGATGTGTTCCAAAGGAAGAAGGGGAGTAAAACATAATAAAATTTGCTTTGCTTTCTTATAGAAATTCAATACTCATCTATTTCAATAATGAAATATGAAAAAAAATTTCAAAGCTTCCTCTATTTTATCCTGCTTATTATAAGCCAGACCATCAGAGTTGTCAAATCAGAATTAATTTTCTTCATGAAAGACAAAAAAACCCAAAAAATTATAAAAGCTTGTATGAAGTAAATAAAATCGGTATCTTAATCATAAAAAACAATTTGCAAAGCCTAAAATAATCAATCAAGAACTGCAAAGAAACACGAGAATTTTTCTGTAGTAAAATAAGACTTCTGAAAGGAAAGTGAAGTCTGTAAGTTAAAATGAAGAGACTATAGGAACCATGACTCATCTGAAATGTACTAATAATGAAAATTGTAATGTTTAAAATATATATCATGGTACACTTACCGTAATAAGCACTGTGCAATGTATACAATTACTGAATCAGTGTACTGTACACCAGAACACTGTGTTAATTATACGGGAACTAAAATCTAAAACTTAATAAAATTTTAAAAAGAGAAGAAATATCATGACCAAGAACTATTCCTCAGTGAAGAAGTCCTTTGCTTAGTATTTCCAGAAACAATAAAGAATTGAACTAGGGGATCATATGCTATCACCATTCTCAGTCCACTATAAAACATGATTGAACTGATCTCTCTGAAGAAAGGGAAACTGAAAGAAATTTCCAAAAGCATACAGAAAACATCTATTGCTCCACTTCTTTGGCAATGTTCTGACCACACTTTCTCACTACCTACTGTGAGCATAGCTTAGGAGTCACACAGTCACACAGTGACATCAAGGAGTGGGGAGAAAAAGGCCTCAATGTTGAACCTGGTAATCAGTGCCAGTCTGATCTCCTTGTTTGGTAATTTTGCTCAATTATGTAAAAATTAACTTGAGTCAAAGCAAATGTGTAACTACAATTAAGCAATAAGTAGGAAACAGTTGTTTTGCTTAACCTAAAATAATCCAAATAACAAACTTCTGTTATTTTTTGAAAAGATGAAAAGTAAAACAATATAAAAGTTTGTCTAAGTTTAAATAAAAAAATACAGCATTGGAGTGCCTGGGTGGCTCAGTGGGTTTGGGCCTCTGCCTTCAGCTCAGGTCATGATCCCAGGGTCCTGGGATTGAGCCCCGCATCAGGCTCTCTGCTCAGGAGGAGGCTGCTTCCCCCTTCTCTCTCTCTTCCTGCCTCTCTGCCTACTTGTGATCTCTGTCTATCAAATATATAAATAAATAATCTTAAAAAAATATATACAGCATTCAGAAGATTTTCACAATAAGAATCGTCTACTCTGAACTAGTTTCTAAAACCCATGAAGAGGGGCGCTTGGGTGGCTCAGTCAGTTAAGCATCTGCCAGGTCAGACGCTCTGGGATCAGCTCATGATCCCAGAGTCCTAGGATGAGTCCCACATCAGGTTCCTTGCTCAGGGGGGAACCTGCTTCTCCCTCTCCCTCTCTGCTGCTCCCCCGGCTTGTGCTCTGTCAAATAAATAAATAAAATCTAAAAAAAATAAAAATAAAAAATAAAACCCATGAAAATCTTAAAGGGAATTCCAATCTCACTTAATACGAGCCTCTTGTTTACAAAGAGAAAAACCGCGCATTAGTAAGAACTTCCACTGGGTCAAAATTTGCAATAATACTGGCAGGACCGAGACTCAGGTCTCTTGACTCCTGGGAGAGTACATTTTTCTACTTACTTTGAAATCTGCCCCAAAAGATACTTTTAAATTCCAAATTCTTCACCATTTCCCAAGTAAGGACATTTTGGATTTAGAGACTATTAAAGTGCTGCCATTTCAGGGTAAATGAAAAAAAATCCACACTTAAAAAGACTCTGTGTCTCTCAAATTCCCTGTAGTTTGAAAATATCCTTTGAACTATTAATCCCTTCTAGACTAATAGTCCAAAGTTTCTCACTCTGATTAAACAAAACCACCAGAGGGGGCCCCTGGGTGGCTCGGTTGGTTAAGCCTCTGACTCTGGATTTCAGCTCAAGTCATGATCTCAGGGTCATGAGAAAGAGGATGAAGAAGCTCCTCAAGATTCTTTCTCTCCCTCCCCTCTTCCACTCTCAAAAAAGCCCCCAAAAACCCCCAGAAAGGAGAGGACTAGAAAAATTTAGAAGTCATATAACAACGAAAATGCAAATAAAGCTTTAAAATTTAGCATGCACACACACATATGTAAAATCCTATCTTGAAGGGAAAGAAGTAGATGAAGAGGTTGCCATTGATGAAACAGAAACAGATGGGGACGGGGGGCCCTTGGTGGCTCAGTCGTTGAGCATCTGCCTTTGGTTGGGGTTGTGGTCCCAAGGTCTGGGAATCAAGCATTGCATCAGGCTCCCGACTCGGTGGGAAGCCTTCCCCCTTCTCCCACTCCCCCTGCTTGTATTCCCTATCTCACTGTCAAATAAATAAAATCTTAAAAAAAAAAAAAAAAAAAAAGGAAGGAAGAAAGAAAAGAAAAGAAATAGGCGTGGGGGAGGAGGTGGGGGCCAGAGAGGGTATGCCTGGGTGGCTCAGATGGTTAAATATCTGCCTCGGTTAAATTCGGCTCAGGTCATGATCTCTTTGGTCCTGGGATGGAGCCCTGCATTAGGCTCTCTGCTCAGCAGGGATTCTGTTTCTCCTTCTCCCCCACCTCATGCTTGCTTGCTCGCTCACTCTCTCTCTCTCTCTCCCAAGTAAATAAATAAAATCTTTTCTAAATAAAGTTAAGAAACAGACTGGGAGCAATTTTCTACATTTTCCTTCTTTTATGTTTCAAAGCTATGAAATTCACTCTTCTTCAACTTAGTTGCTTTCACTTAAATCCTAATAGATTCATTTAGTGTCAAACATTAAGTCACAGACACAGGTAACTACCTAGGACAAAAACACGATCACAGAAGCAGGTGAGACTCATCATAAATGGCATGTGGCAGAACGAGAGTCTTCTTCTTCTTTTTTCTTTTTTATAAAGAATTATTTATTTATTTATCTGACAGAGAAATCACAAGTAGACAGAGAGGCAGGCAGAGAGAGACAGGGAAGCAGGCTCCCTGCTGAGCAGAGAGCCAGATGGGGCCTGGATCCCAGGACCCTGAGACCATGACTTGAGTTGAAGGCAGAGGCTTAACCCACTGAGCCACCCATGTGCCCAAGAGTGTCTTTATTCTTAACTTTAGTTGATTTGTGCATAAGAATAAACGACACTAACTGCTAAAGGAAAATAAACAAGGCTGGCCTCTTCCTTTATCCTGCAAAGGATAAAGCAAAAACTTGGAAGAGATCTCGAGCTCTTGGGGAGAACTTCTGAATTTTACAGTAATACCAGTCATGTAGCTAAATTAGATGAGTTAGACACACATACACACGTACACAGCCACACACACGTAAGTCCTGAGGAAAACCAGTATGACAGCCATGAAACCAGTAAATGCCACCTACAGAGAGCATTTACTGTATCCAAATCTAAGGCAGGATTTTATATAAACCTCATAAAAACCTTATTGAAAGATGGTCGAATTCAAATTCTCACCTATATAGCAGATGATAAAACCATGTTCAAGAAATATTAAATAATTTACACAACATCATGTAACCAGAAAGTGAAAGACTGAGCCCCAGACGCTAGGCCTGTTTGAGCCCAAGCGTGTAATCCTTTTTCCTCTATTTGAAGGCTCTGCTTTCCATTATGCTCCAAGAATATGTTAACTGTGAAACCTAAGGAGACTTGAGTTTCCCACAAAACTCCTCAATTTTCCAAGCATGCCACCCAGAAAAAATTCCTCACTCTATCAACAGAGGTTAAGACATTGCTCAGAAACCAATGAATCCCTGTAAATCAGCCTTTGTTTGAAAGGGAAAGGAAAGAGGGGACTGTGACCAGGTGATTTACTGGGTTCCTTAATCGTATAGGCACTATGGTAGCCAAAGAGACCACAAGGAAAGCAAGACAGATAATACATGGTGACTGTTCTCCTAAGATCCATGTACTCTTGACTTCTAAAGGTAACTAATAAAATCGCATACATAAAGCCATCTGTGGGCTCAGCAGCTGAGACCGCAGGGAGAACTTTCTTTTTTAAATGCAAACTATGCATTTTTAAGCAGCAAGGTCTTTCAGAAAACTTAAGTGCTTTGAGCCAACTGCCTAGGTCAAATCATAACTTGAAACAGTAAGAATTTGAAACTGAAAATTAAGTTATTTCCTTTATGTGCCACTGATCAGTTGCTTTTAAGTTCACAATTTACCTATTTTGTCTCTATACTCAAAATGGATCTGGGCTCCCTAATACTTAAATATTTTAAGTATTTTTCCATTTCAGCTGACACAATGTTATGCTTTGTCAATAGAGGGCCCCACAGACATAGTGCAGGAGGAAAGGGTTTTGATTCCTGGTTCCTATTTGGCTTGCACACCAAGCTCCTGCATTATGAGCAGGTTTTCCAGAATCTGGCTTCTCCAGGGCTCAGCTGCCCTAGAGTACACATCTTCAGTACGAGGCTGCTAGAGCAATGCGCAGCAGCCAGCTGGCCCCACTGGTTAACAGCTACTCCTGGAATCTTCTTAGGCAGCAAAATACCTCCTCTAAGAAAACTACCTGTGAAAAGCTTTCCCTCACCACCCCAGAGGGCAGCATTCTGGCAAGTTGCAGAGGGTGGATTTCTAGTAAATTCTACTGGAATGTCACCACAACTTCTCTACCACTCCGTGAGCTGCGTGTATGCCCTCTTCAACAAGGTCTGGATCTCAGCCCAAGATGGGAGAGGAGTCTCTTACCTAACACTAACTACCATGGAAAAAAAAGGGACAGACACAAGGTTTGGAAGCCTTTTTAGGAATTTTATTTTTTTGAAGATTTTATTTATTTGACAGAGATCACAAGTAGGCAGAGAGGCAGGCAGAGAGAGAGGAGGAAACAGGCTCCCTGCTGAGCAGAGAGCCCGATACGGGGCTCGATCCCAGGACCCCGAGATCATGACCTGAGCTGAAGGCAGAGGCTTTAACCTACTGAACCACCCAGGCGCCCCTAGGAATTTTAAGGACAACATACACTACACATTGGAGTGTGCCACACTTTGACCTACTTACAAAGTCACTGTGGGGGTTTACCATTTTGAGTTAAGAACGGAACAAAAGAAGTCCCTGCAGCAAGTTTAGGTTGTGATGCAAGCTACCACGTGGGGCCTATAATCCGGCATAGTCAAGGTTATCTGAAGTATCTATGGTAAACACAGAAGCTATACAAGGAGCCTCTAGCCGCTGCACACTGCAGTGGCTCTTTGCTAAAGGAGACTGGCACTAGAAGATCCAGCTTGGCCCAACACTCAATAAAGTACATTTCCAGCAAGTTCCAGAGGAAGGGTTTCTACCATATTCCACTAATACAATACTACAATGACTTGTGTACCATGAGGTGAGCCACAGCCATGCACTCTCCAGTATCAGCCCTGGAGAAGTAGACTCTTACCTATGTATTGTCTCAGCCCCAGGATAAGCATCTGCTCCTTATAGTTGCTATTTGTATATTCTTTAGAGTTCTCTTTCTTTAATAAGCCAATCCTTCATTACTCCAATCCCCAATTATACTGAATAATCTCTTTTTTAAAAATAATCTATTATAACCCAACATGGGGCTCAAACCCACAACCCCCAGATTGAGAGTCACATGCTCTACCTATTGAGCCAGACAGGTGTCCCCTGAATAATCTTCTATATTAAATTTTCCCTATTTACATTACAACATAGTTTTTTTCTTCTTGATTAGAATTGGACTAATACACAATATTAATAGCTTGGGTGGTTCTGCTCCATGCCATGAAAGCCAACACAAGAACCTCCCTTTTAAACAATTAAGAGTTCATTTTGCCATTTTAGTTTTAAAACTCAGAATTAAATAGGAATGACTTAAACCAAGTTTAAGCATAAAACTAAGTGCAAATTAATTTATGTACTTTTTAAAATATCAATCATGGTTTGGAAAGTTGTACATTCCTTCTCCAAATGTTCCACAGTCTTTAAAAAAACAATAATCAGCCCTGTAACACAATCTCCAGCTTTTAGCATTACTTTGAATAAGTAATATTTTATCTCTTATTATGTAAGTTCTAAAAAGCCTAAAACATGGAAGCAACAATTGAAAATAAAAAATTTTCATTATTAAAAGGTGCAGTTGCTATGTATAAACACTAATAGTCTCAAACAGCATGGGTCAGTTAGCTTGACTCTCTCCACATTCCACTAAGAGACTTCATAATTCCAGCATGCTCTTAACCACAACAAAGCCCAAATAAGCATATAATGGTGGAATGGTACAAGCTAATCAGAATCGTGGGAAATGGCTTAAGATGAAGGGGAGCCACAGTGACTTCTTACAACAGGGTTTCAATGTCCCCTGCACCTGTTAATTGAAAATACACTATAAAATTCACATTCTTTAACAATCCAACATAATTTTAAGCCTAAGAAGGTCCAATAACCTATTTATGAAATCAAAAACCAAACCAACAAAGAAGCCCACTACTATTGCTCTAAGAGGTAAAAACACCCATTTCTTTTTAAGTAGAAAATAACCACCACCACTCCACCAAAAAGAGAGAAAGAAAACTAGCAGATTATACACTAGAAAGCAAAAAAGTGATTTGTGCGGTTTTTTAAATGGCCTCTATAACCATACGCTAATTTCCTCAACAGCAAAAAAGGAAAACTAAGTATCAATGATAGTTCATTTTGAATGACTCAATAAATATAACTGTATAAAACTGTCAGTAGCCACAATTATGAGAGGTATGTCTGAAAAATTACAAAATAGATAAATTAAAAACTATTCGTCAAGTAATGTATGTTACTTCTCAGAAATTTGCTTCAGAAAACCAGAAAAACTACTTTTATATGGAAATTTTTTTAAAAATAAAGTTTTTCTTACTTGAGAGAGTCCAGGGGACGATGCATGTCCCGGGGGCGTTGCCGCAAGATTTGGATGCCCCTTACTTATTTCATGTGCTGAATAAGGGGAAGGGGTCGGGGGTCCCGGTTGTCTTGCTACTTGTGTTACCTGTGAGGAAATCAATATTTAGTAAGAGCTTTATACTAGTCACCCAATCTTTTTTTTTTTTTAAGATTTTATTTATTTATTTATTTGACAGAGATCACAGTAGGCAGAGAGGCAGAGAGAGAGGAAGGAAGCAGGCTCCCTGCTGAGCAGAGAGCCCAATGTGGGGCTCGATCCCATGACCCTGGAATCATGACCTGAGCTGAAGGCAGAGGCTTTAACCCACTGAGCCACCCAGGTGCCCCTACTAGTCATCCAGTCTTAATAAATATTGCTGAACTGGTTACCTTTTCAAATTGAATTCTCTATCTCACAATTCATACTAAAATAAGTGTCAGACCGACTAAAGACTTAAAATTTCAAAATGGAGCAATAGAATGATTAGGGGAAAAAATGACTATTATCATCAGTTTGATAAAAGATTCCTGAAGCATAATCTAAAACCAAAAACATTAGGAGCACCTGCATAGCTCAGCAGTTAAGCATCTGCCTTCAGCTCAGGTCATGATCTCAGGGTCCTGGGATGGAGCCCTGCGTCAGGCTCCCTGCTCAGCTTGGAGTCCGCTTGTCACTCTACCTCTCCCTCTGTTCATACTCTCTCTCAAATAAATAAATAAAATCTGTATGAAAAATAATGAAACCAAAAACCTTAAGGAAAGTTATGCTAAATGCAATAAGGTAAATGTAAATTACATGCTGTACAATGCCACTTATGTGACATTTTGTAAAAGAAACAAAAAAGAAACGATTGCAAGGGAAAGAGGATGACTACAGAAGGGGCACAACACTGTTTTTAGAGTGAAGTAACCGTTCTATATTTTGACTACAGTGGGAAATACATGTCTCTAGGAGATTGTCAAGACTCCTAGACCTGTACACTAAAACGGTGAATTTTATATTATGTAAATATACCTCAATAAAACTGAACAAAATGGGGCAACTTATAGAGTATACCTAAATATACATGTATAGTCACATGCGTGTATATTTCTACACATATAGCTTTGCCTCCATTCTATGTCTAACGTATATGTGTATAAATAAAGTGCACACACATATACACATACTCATAGGTATATGTATTATATTAAAAAGATCTGTAAGGAAAAAATAAATAATAAAAATAAAAAGGAGATATGCAAATATCTTAACAGAAAGCATTACAGGTTTTTTTTCCTCATTTTTATTTTCTAATATAGTTCAAAGTCATAAATTTGTATAGAAAAATAATTACATGTGTTTTTAAGTAAACAAAAATTACTTTCCCACTTATCACTGGCAATAAAGTCCCCATCAATCTATGATGGAAATGAAAACAATTTACCCAGGCCACTTCCTAAAGCCTAGCAATCAACCTAGCCAGCTCATCTCTAACACAATCTAATCCAGACTATCACTGAGTCTGGAAAATGCCCATGAATGGGGGGTAATTCTGTTGTCATCAAATATAAAAAAATTTATTCACCTTAAGGTGAGGTTCTCAAATTTGGGGGGAAGGCCATGAAACCTTTTACAATCTGGGGGAAACTACAGACCTCTCCTCGAATATTTTGAAATGCATAAAATACATAGGCTAATGACAAAACTAATTATATTGAAATGTAGATATTAAAATACTAAGGTAAATTTGTGGTATAGTAACATATGTGTTCTTTACTTATGCATTAAAAAAAATAAGAACTAGTGACAGCTTTTGCCTAACTTCATAATTCAAAGAAATGATAACATTTGATTAGGTATTTTCTCCATCTAAGTTCTTAAATCCCCTGATTTCTCTCACAGTTGAAAACTCTCCCCAGGTAGAAAGGAAAGTGGTTTTCAAATGGTATCAGCTTTTCTTGGAATTCACACAGTCAGAAGCTCTGAAGAAAGTCTACTCCCCAGTAACCGAACTTTAGAATCCCTATGTCAATCTAAAATGGCTTTAGAGGTGCCCGGGTGGCTCAGTGGGTTAAAACCTCTGCCTTTGGCTAGGGTCATGACCCTGGAGTCCTGGGATAGGACCCCGTCTGTGTCATCTGGCCCTCTGCTGGGCAGGGAGCCTGCTTCCCTTCCTCTCTCTCTGCCTGCCTCTCTGTCTACTTGTGATCTCTGTCAGTCAAATAAATAAATAGAATCTTTAAAAATAAATAAACTAGGGTGCTTGGGTGGCTCAATGAGTTAAGTCTCTGCCTTTGGTTCAGGTCATGATCTCAGGGTCCAGGGATCGAGTCCCGCATCGGGCTCTCTGCTCGGCAGGGAGCCTGCTTCCTCCTCTCTTTCTCTCTTTCCCTCTCTGCCTGCCTCTCTGCCTACTTGTGATCTCTGTCTGTCAAATAAATAAATAAAATCTTTAAATAAATGAATAAATAAAAACAGCTTTAACTAGAAGCAAAAAGCTTAAAGGCTAAAAGAGATATGAATAATACTAACCAAAGTTTAAGACTTAAAGTAATTGTATTTAATTTTTCTTGTTTTTTGAATAGCTCTATGATTTTCTTTAAAAACTTTTCCAATTTTGAATAAAAATTACATTTATATGGACACAAGGTTTACTGTGAAATGCTACTGCATTTATAAGCCTCAGGAAAATCTTTCAAAGGACAAAAACTGGATTACCATTTAAGCATCTACTTTAGAAAAACAATAGAAATGAATTCTTGCAACCAAATTTCTCCTTGACTAGGTTTTATAAATGTATCTTATTTCACATGTTTTAGAATCAATTATTTTAAATATATAGCTAAAGTAAAACAGCAAAATGGATATATATTTAAACATTAAAAAAAGAAATTCATGCAATGAAAGTGAAAACTAGTAAGTTATTAGCTATATAAATGTTACGTCAAATCTCCAATTCATCCTGATAAAACAAAGATTAAGTTTACTGAGAATAATATATCATTAATAATATAGGAAAATACAAAAAATAAATTGCTATTAAGAATAAATATTGGGACACCTGGGTGGCTTGAGCATATGCCTTCAGCTTGGGTCATGGTCCCAGGGTCCTGGGATCCAGTCCCACATCACGCTCCTTGTTCAGTGGAAGCCTGCTTCTCCCTCTGCTTGTGCTCTCTTGCTAACAAATAAATAAAATCTTAAAAAAAAAAAAAAGAAAGAAAGAAAGAATATGGGCGCCTGAATGGCTCAGTCATTGGGCGTCTGCCTTCAGTTCAGGTCATGATCCCAACCAGGGTCCTGGGATCAAGCCCTGCATCAGGGGGGTCCCTGCTCAGCAGGAAGCCTTCTTCTTCCTCTTCCATTCCCCTTGCTTATGTTCCCTATCTCACGGTGTCTCTCTCTGTCAAATAAATAAATAAAACTTTAAAAAAAAGAATAAATATTAAAACATAGTACTCATACATGTCATTAATAACAAAAGTAAAATTTACAAAAAAAAAAAAAAAAAACCAAAAAAAAAAAAAAAAAACACACCCAAACACACAAAAAAACCTTGACCGTACTGGCAGGTATTGAATAAACAGAATATAGGTAGGTACTCAGAACGAGTTTACCTTGTCTCCCAAACTACAGAGCAGTGTGTCACAACTGCATTAAAACCACCCAAAAAGCGATTCCAAATTACGGTACAAATCTTCTAAAGAAATAATCTCACCTCAAAAATTAGGAACTTCAAAGATCTATCCAGCAGTACTACACGTGATAGCAAAAAAGGTAGAAATAGCAAGTAACAGGAAAATATAGTAACAAGTGGACTAAAGACATAAAAAATATATAGATGCGGACTGTTATCAATAGAAATGAATATGTAAAATAATCAGAATATAAAAGAAAAAATATACTTTTTAGAACTATAAAGAGTTTCTTCCATATACTGATGAAGATGAAAAAAAAAAAAACCCACATGAATGATTACAGATAAAGGTCAGTGTTCATCTCATTCATTTTCGCCTGAAAACTACTTGAGTGTACTTTTTAAGGGTATTAGGTCAGCCAATAAAATACAAATGTTTGGAGGGGCGCCTGGGTGGCTCAGTGGGTTAAAGCCTCTGCCTTCGGCTCAGGTCATGATCCCAGGGTCCTGGGATCGAGCCCCGCATCGGGCTGTCCGCTCCGCGGAGAGCCTGCTTCCTCCTCTCTCTCTTTCTACCTGCCTCTCTGCCTACTTGTGATCTCTGTCTGTCAAATAAATAAATAAATAAAATCTTTAATTTAAAAAAAAAAAATACAAATGTTTGGAAAAAAAAATACAAATGTTTGAGAGAAAGAAATACAGCATTTGCCAAAGCCAAAAGTATTGTGCTATTACTACATTAAAAATTTCCTTAAACAAGCACTAGTGAAAAACAACCTGCACAGGCAAATATTCCTGTGGTGTGCAACCTTTCCCATTCCCAAACGGCTATGCCAAACTGCAGAAATCCTTCAGTATCGTATATTCTATAGGGCACTCCCTCCTAGAATTGGGGGTTTCTACTAATGAAAACAAGCCAGAGAAAATAAATCTGTATCAAATAATAGGAGAAGGGTAGTGGCTGGTGTGCAGGGCTGACATCTCTCTGCCAGGGATGGGAGCTGAGGTCTGTGGGGAGGAGAGGACAGAAAGAGCAGGGCCAGTGACCAGGCAGTCCATGTGGCCAGAGAGCACAGGAACCATCTCTGGCCACAGTCTGAAATCCTCCAAGATCCATGACCTGCCGAAGCACCCCCTCTGAGGAACCTCTGAAGGAAATAAAAATGTTCACATGGGTAGGCATTATCTACAACAAGGAAGTAATAAAAAGGACACCTGACTGAATTCTGGAAGATGACAAATTACCCCATTCCCCACCAGAAAAAAGATGAAACCAATGCTGCTCCCTTCAATGATTTGCTTCTGAGAGAAACATTTAAAAAAAAAAAAACAAATCAACTTTCAAAAAAAAAAAAAAACAAGTAACAGGAGAATCACAAAAATCATATCATTCTAAATTTTTCCTAGGGGCACCTGGGTGGCTCAGTCGGTTATTTATCTGCCATCGGCTCAGGTCATGATCCTGGGGTTCTGGGATAGAGTCCTGCATCAGACTCTCTGCTTAGCAAGGGCCTGCTTCTCCCTCTCCCTCTGCCAACTGCTCCTGGTGCTTGGGCTCGCTCTCTCTCACTGTCAAATAAAAGTCTTTAAAAGACATTTTTTTCCCTAGAAACAAGCTGCTCCGTGCAATAAATCTTTGATCTGTAATTGCGCTCTGCTTAATGCAAAAAGACCCCTATTACAAGTGTCACACTGCACAACACACTATACGTTTGCTTTTAGTGTATTATAGAGCTTAATATCTTTGCCAGGGAAAAAGAGTATACCACCTTCAATGAGAAATTATACAAAATGTAAGTAGTTAACACAAGCCTAACCCAAGAAAATGGCACAGGACTAATGAAGTTGTTGTTACACACAACTTTGAATACCTCTTTCAAAATATTCCTAAATAAATGATTATTAAAACTTTTAATCTCTGACTGGAGTTTCTTCCTCCTGGCTAAATTACTCCATCTCAGATCATACTGTTAAAATTCATGTACTTCAAAGATAGAGGAAAAGAGTTTTCGTAGAAGGAAAAAAACATTATTTCACACATATTACTACCATCTCAATTATGGAGGCAGGGAAGAGGTATAAAATAGCCGATTATGACAATACTTAACCAATTCCAAAGCAAAAAAGATTATTGTTTTTCATGTAATATTAATCCAAAGCAAAATTAATCAACAATCTCATGGAGTACACTGGTGCACTGCATTAAAGTTTAAAAAAGATAATATGCCCAATAAACTTTTATATTTTTTAAAGATATTCTATTTTTTGGGTGCCTGGGTGGCTTGGTCATTAAGCAGCTGCCTTCAGCTCAGGTCATGATCCCGGCGTCCTAGAATCGAGCCCCATATTGCGTTGGGCTCCCTGCTCAGCGGGAGGCCTGCTTCTCCCTTTTCTACCCCCTTGCTTGTGTTCCCCCTCTCAATGTGTCTGTCAAATAAATAAACAATATCTTTAAAAAAAAAGGAAGAAGAAGAAGAAAGATATTATATTTTTGCCTTGGCAACAATGGGCAGCTTCTAGAATTCTCACTCATTTGCTGGTGGGAAAATAAATTTGTACAACCACTTTGGGAAAGAATGTGGTACTAGCTACTAACTATGAAAGTAGGCAAACCCTATGATCTAGCTACTCCATTCCTAGCCATACATCTGTGAGAAACAGGAAAATGTGCAACAAGGCACATGTACAAAAATGTTCATAGTTGTATTGCTCTTAGTAAGCAAAAACTAGAAATAATATACCTGTTCATTAACAGGAGGATGGATCAATAATGCAAGATCTTCCTATACAGAAATTCAATGAAAAATTACAACAACACACCACAACCTGAATGACTCTCATAAAGAATATACACAGTATGATTCCCAAGAAGTTCCAAAGAAGAAAGCATTTGACTAAATTAGTTTAGAAATACATGGATGGCAAACTGTCAATAAAAGCAGGGACTTTTTTTTTTTTAAGCAGATACATTACTTTGAGAAGAGAGGGAGTTTTTAACAGGAAAGACCATACACTATTTAATTTTTTGTACCTGGGCGGTGATACACAGTTTCTGCTTAAAATGATTTTTTTTAAAAGATTTTATTTATTTATTTGACAGACAGAGATCACAAGTTGGCAGAGAGGCAGGCAGAGAGAGAGAGAGGAAGGGAAGCAGGTTCCTTGCTGAGCAGACAGCCCGATGTGGGGCTCGATCCCAGGACCCTGGGACCATGACCTGAGCTGAAGGCAGAGGCTTTAACCCACTTGAGCCACCCAGGTGCCCCTGCTTAAAATGATTTTTGAAGTCTTTTAATTTTCTGCAGTTTTAGGCATGCACATTTTAATACCTTCTACTTCCTAAAAAAGATTAAAGGCAAAAACAAGCCAACTACCCAGTAGCTGGAGTAAAATATTAGTCACATTAATATAAGTTATAATATGTCTTTACAGAATAGAAAGTATATATAAACAAAATTTTTGGTACAAGAGAGGGAACCTCTAAAACTGTGACTCTGAAAACTTCAGCTCACTAGTGACTTTCATTCAAGACTTCTACCTTAAAAAAAATTTCCTTAAAAAATCGATATTTGGTGATTGCTGACCAATATAAAGGATCTTTTGAAAATATAAAGGTAAACCATAAAGTCATTACCTTTTTTTTTTTTTTTTTAACTTTGATAAAGTTCATTTAGTGAGGTCATCTAAAAACATTCTAAGAGCTTCAGCTCCCATATAGAAATAACCAGGTTCGGGGCGCCTGGGTGGCTCAGTGGGTTAAGCCGCTGCCTTCGGCTCGGGTCATGATCTCGGGGTCCTGGGATCGAGTCCCGCATCGGGCTCTCTGCTCAGCAAGGAGCCTGCTTCCTTCTCTCTCTCTCTCTGCCTGCCTCTCAGTGTACTTGTAATTTCTCTCTGTCAAATAAAAAAAAAAAATCTTAAAAAAAAAAAAAAAAAAAAAAAGAAATAACCAGGTTCAATTTGGGGAAGACTGGAAAGATTCCAAAGTTTTCCTTACTTGGTTACTTTCAATACTATGACCTGCTAGCAGCTGGATGGGTAAATCGTTTTCCCTCTTAGTTTTTCATATCATATTAGTGTTTCCTTCAGACCATTTGTTTCCCAATATTTACAGATATTTATTAGAGAGACTGGGAAATACATAAAAGCAGGTATACTCAACTAAAAAGGAGCATCATACAGGATACTAAAACACTTTCCTTAATATCATGACATTTTTCACATTCTCTCTGACATTATCACTACCAATGCCCACCTAATCAACAAGAAAGAAGAGAGGGGCACCTGGATGGCTCAGTCGTAAAGCAAGACAAGATTATCATAGAGTAAATCAGTAATATCCTAAACTAAAATTTAAAAAAATTCAGAGTCTCAGGAGATGCCTGAGGGTCAGTAGGTTAAGTGTCTGCCTTCAGCTCAGGTCCTGATCACAGGGTCCTGGGATGGGCTCCCTGCTCAGCAGGGAGTCTGCTTCTCCCTCACCCTTTTACCCTCCCCCTTCTCGTGTTCTTTCTTGCTCTCTTTCTCTCAAAATCAATAAATAAAATCTTTTTTAGGGCGCCTGGGTGGCTCAGTGGGTTAAGCCGCTGCCTTCGGCTCGGGTCATGATCTCAGGGTCCTGAGATCGAGTCCCGCATCGGGCTCTCTGCTCAGCAGGGAGCCTGTTTCCTCCTCTCTCTCTCTGCCTGCCTCTCTGCCTACTTGTGATCTCTCTCTGTCAAATAAATAAATAAAAAATCTTAAAAAAAAAAAAAATCTTTTTTAAAAAAGTTCAGAATCTCAGAATTACAGAGGTGACTAAGCCAATTTCAGCAGTCCTAGGATCAATAAGGACATAGGACCACAGGGAAAAAGAAGACATAACAACAGATTTTTTTTTTCTTTAGGTAGCTTCAGTATTGTTTGTAATTGAGGTATAACAAGAAAACAATTTCTTAAAAAATATTGGGTCTGCTGATACTAAAACAGAATAAAAAAACAGAAAAGATACCACGCAGAGATCATAATACAGACCAATTTGATACAATACCTAATTTTAAATCCTTTTTTTTAAAAGATTTTATTTATTTGAGAAGGAGAGAATGAGAGAGAGAGAGAGAGAGAGCACGAGAGGGGGAAGGTCACAGGAAAAAGCAGACTTCCTGCTGAGCAGGGAGCTTGCCGCAAGACTTGATCCTGGGACTCTAGGATCGTGACCTGAGCTGAAGGCAGTCACTTAACCAACTGAGCCACCCAGGCACCCCATCCTCTCTCTTAAGTCAACTGTAAGCTTCAATGCTCCATCAAGGTCTGTATTAAGCTATAGAGATAAAATACTTCTTGTCTGAAAGGAGCTCCAACAGAAAGGAAGTCACAGGTAAATAAAGAAACAAATCCTGTGATAATTACTATTTGATGTACATTAAAAGTACTGCTGAAAACCAGAAGTAACCAGGTCTGAAACTTTGCAAAGGTCTGGTGACATCTGAATTGTATCTTGAGAGGGAAAAAGCTTCAGTTCAGACCAAGAATTAGAAACAGGATATCAAAAAGAAAGTTAATGGCTTCAGAGGTAAGAAGGCAAAACATGTTCTGCAAACTGAAAAAGGGTTCTCTTTGGAAAGGGTCTACGGAGGAGAGTTAAACAGAGAGAAATGGGAATGGTATTATTACAGCCTGATATTATAGCCAAGTTGTGAAAAACTACAGAATTCTTATTAAGATATTTTAATTTCTTATTTTCAGCAAAAAGGAGCCACTAAAATTTTAAAATCTCACCTCTTTTCTATTTTGTAATGAGAAGAGAGAGGCTAAATGTTGACACAAAAAGTGTACATAAAATGTTCAAAGCAGCATTATCCATACCAGCTGAAAAGTGGAAATAACTCAAATATCAACCATCCAGAGTTACTTACCAATAGATAAAATATGGTATATCCATACAACAGATATTATTCAGCGATAAGAACATTATGCTAAGAGACGTAAGTCATCACAAAGGACAAGATACTATATGATTCCATTTATATGAAATGTCCAGGCAAATCTATAAGAGACAGAAAGTAGATTAGGGGCTACCTAGGGCTGGCTGGGGGTGATGGGTGATGTTTCCCTTATTAGGAAAACAGGATTTCTTTTCAGAGTAATAAAAATGTCCCAGTACTGACTGTATTTATGACTGTGCAACTCTCAACATGATAAAATCCAGTGAACTGCAGATTTTAGATGGGTGAGTTACATGATATTGAATTTTATCTCAATGAAGTTGAGAGATAAGAGACAGAAGCTGGAGCTAAGGAAACAAACTAGGTAGTGGGAAAGGAGATGATTTTCACATGGGATTCAACTAAAAAAATATAAATCTGTGGGATGCCTTGGAGGCTCAAGTCAGTTAAGCATCTGCCTTCGGCCTGGGTCATCCCAGGATCAAGTCCTACATCAGGCTCCCTGCTCGGCGGGGAGCCCAGGGAGCCTGCTTTTCCTTCTCCCGTCTGCCTACCACTCCTCCCGCTTGTGTTCCCTCTGACAAATAAATAAAATAAAATCTTCGGGGGGAAAAAAAACAATTTGAGAAATAACAATAACTTTAATCAAGAGTTTCAGAGATGACTTGCACTTTCTACCTGCAATACATTACAGTAACTGAAGGCATCAACAAGAAAACTATGAAGAACCACGTCTGACTACAGGAAAAGACGTGGCCAACTTTGAAGTACTTTCTTCTGCTCACCTAATCTGAACTTCAGATCATGGGCTTCACTGACACAACAGCAAAGTTAGCAATATCTCTATCTTAAGTTACTACTATTCATGTTGGGTTTTTTCCATTCTTCTTTCATATGTTAAAAGCTGAGGTACCGAAAATATCATTGAAGAAAATATAACCATACATAGTTTCAGCTCTATCATTTAACAGGTGTATTACTATGGGCAAATAATTTGAAGTTTCACTTTCCCACCATATAAAATAAGGAAATCTTAGAGGTATGTATTGAAGATTAGAGATAAATTTTAAGAAGTACCTAATATAATGCTTAATACACAAAAATTGGAAACGAATACTATTTCTACCCATAAATTAAATAATAGGTTCATAAAAATCTTTGTAAGAAGATACAAATCATTTATTTATTTATTTATTTATTTTAGAGAAAGAGAGTGTGTGCCCCTGCAAACAGGGGTGAGAAAGAATCCTCAAGCCTCCACACAGAATGCAGAGCCCGATTGATGCAGGACTCAATCCTCGGACTCTGAGATCATGACCAAGACTTGGACTCTTAATCAACAAGCCAGCCAGGCGCCCCATAAATTTTATTTTAAATACACAATTTAACCTGCTATATTGTTCATCTGTAAACATGAAGAACACGAGTTTGTATTACACATGTGTACAATGACTATTTTTAGAATATAAAAATATTCAATTGGGAATTAAACAAGGTTTATATCAGTTTCTCTTAGCAATGTTAGCATACAAAGGAATTGTATACGCTAGAGGGATGGCAAACTGTATAAACCAGAGGGATAACAAAGCTTTTTTTTTTTTTAAGATTTTATTTATTTATTTGACAGAAAGAGATCACAAGTAAGCAGAGAGGCAGGCAGAAAGAGAGAGGGGGACGTAGGCTCCCTGCTGAACAGAAAGCCCGATGTGGAACTCCTGGGATCATGACCCAAGTCGAAGGCAGAGGCTTTAACCCACTGAGCCACCCAGATGCCCCATAACAAAGCTTTTTAACTCACTGTATCTCCTTCACTGATATGGTCACAGAAACAAATCAGCAAAAAGTGCAGAACAATGAGCAAATCATGAAATCCTTGTCAAAAAAGATAAAAGGGAAATGTAACACTGAATCACTGATTAGTGGAAAAGGGACTAATTGACTAATTGTATAATGAAATAAATTCCTATATGCTCTGTTGAAGATTCTTTAAGGAAATGATCATTGGTTCCAAAAGGAACACCCCTACGTTTGAGAACCAGATTTTCAGTACTATTACATAATTCAGGTTCAAACAGTACAAAGGAGAAAATCCCAAGGGAACGGATTGACACCATACCTAAAACTATATTTGGATTAGAAACAGAGATGGTTTCCGTAAGTTCAGTCTACTTTATTCAAAGACCACTTAAGAGCTCCTGCAAATCTCAAGGGAAAGATACCACAGAGATTATCATTCTACCTCAATACAGGAGTTAACAATAGAAATTCTCTTAAAGGTGAAACGAGAAAAAAAAAATCAAACAAAGAGTAAGAGTTCAAAAAGCAACAGATAAGCAAACAGGACTGTTGCCTGGGTGGCTCAGTCGGGTCTAAGTATCTGACTTTGGTTCAGGTCATGATCTCAGGGTCATGAAACCAACCCCTGTGTTGGGCTCCCCGCTCTCCTTCTCCCTCTGTCCCTCCCCCCTCACACTCTCTCTCCAAATAAACAAATAAATAGAATAGAATAGAATAAAATAGAATAGAATAGCATATGATTTCTATCAAGTGTCCAAACTGTATGTTCTAAAAATCTCCTTAGCTGTTAGGGGACCAAAACAGTGACCTAACTACATTGAGAGTAAACAGAGGCAAGAAGGGAGGAGCACAAGAGAACTGAAACACACCAGTCCTCAAAGCAAAGAGTCAGTGGGTAATCACTAATAGAAAATTGTTTTATTTAGAGATACAGAGGTAATACCAGAGAAACTAAATGCGAAAATAGCTAAAAGCAGGACTGCCCCTGCAGGGAAAGACTGGACAGTGAAGAGTAAGCAGGGGACTATTTCTTTGCATTATAAACCCTCCCATATTATTTGCAATTTTATTTTTTTTTTTTTAAGATTTTATCTATTCATTCGACAGACAGAGATCACAAGTAGGCAGAGAGGCAGGCAGAGAGAGAGAGAGAGAGGGAAGCAGGCTTCCTGCAGAGCAGGGAGCCCGATGCGGGGCTCAATCCCAGGACCCTGAGACCATGACCCGAGCCGAAGGCAGCAGCCCAAACCACTGAGCCACCCAGGCGCCCCCATGCAATTTTATTTTTTTAAAAGACTTTATTTTTAAATAATCTCTGCACACAACGTGGAGCTTGAACTCACAACCCCCAAGATTAAGAGCTACATGCTCTGCCAGGCCTACTATTTGCTTTTTAAAAATCAGATGCATTCTCTGTTTTCGTGAAATAGATGGGTAAGTGTTAACCAGCTGTTAACAATTATCATAAAGGGATGCCTGGTCAATCAGTTAAGCGTCTGCCTTCAGCCCAGGTCATGTCTCAGGATCCTGGGACCAAGCCCCACATCTGGCTCCCTGCTCAGCAGGGCCTCTGCTTTCCCCTCTTCCTCTGTTGTTCCCCTGTACATGCTCTCTTGCTCTCAAATAAATAAAATCTTTTTTAAAAAAAAGGAATTACCACAAAGAAATCACCAAGATAATAAAGATCCACAGACTAGGATAAGAATGTTCATCAGAGTATTATTTATTTTAAAAATATAAAAAGCACCAAAATGCGCAACAGATGATTAGTTTTATAAATCAAAGTACAAAAGGAATATTTTTATGAACATCTTCACCCCTATAACTGCTTTCTTCTCAATACAACCAAAAATCTCATGATATAGTTTTCTTTTTAATGATACAAACCATTAAGAAGCTAAGGTACTAAAAATATCATAGGAGTGGGGATGTATAATTCCAGGTGTATAATTCTTTTTTTCCCTTAAGATTTTATTTATTTATTTTACAGAGACAGAGCAAGAGAGGGAACACGAGAAGGTAAGTGGGAGAGGGAGAAGCAGGTTTCCTGCCGAGCGGGAGCCTGATTCGGGGCTCAATCCCAAGACCCTAGGATCATGACCTGAGCTGAAAGACGCTCAACAAGTGAGCCAGCTAAGCGTCCCCTGTGTGTATAATTCTATAATGACATGATAAGATATGCATGATATGCTAAAACAAAAAAATATAATTTACAAGCAATACATATTAAGAATAAACAGAAGGTTTTTAAAGTTATATCTGCATCGTAAATTTTTCTATGTCTATTTTATATGCATATAAAAACATAAAACATCCAAAAAAATTCTCACTCTATATAGGTATTTCTCTGGGAAATAAGATAATGGTGGACTTTCATTCACTTCACACTTTCATTTTGTTTTTTTTCCTAAACTGGCATTATTTCATCAGAAAAAAATTAAGGCAGGAGTCAGCTGTTTAAATATTATTTAGGGGCGCTTCAGTGGCTCAATCGTTTAGCATCTGTCTTCCATTCAATCATGATCCCAAGCTCCTGAGATCCAGCCCCACATAGAGCTCCCTGCTCAGTGGTAAACCTGCTTCTTCCTCTCACACTCCCCCTGCTTATGTTCCCTCTCTGGCTGTCTCTCTGTCAAATAAATAAATAAAATCTTAAATAAATAAATATTATTTAAACATAATATTTATAGCAGTAAAAATATATTATCTCTTGGGGAATGGGTAATTACATCCTTCAAATATACATTTAGAAAGACTTTTTTTTTTAATTTAACAGACAGAAATCACAAGTAGGCGGAGAGGCAGGCAGAGAGAGAGAGGGGGAAGCAGGCTCCCCGCTCAGCAGAGAGCCCGATGTGGGGCCCGATCCCAGGACACTGGGACCATGACCCGAGCCGAAGGCAAAGGCTTAACCCACTGAGCCACCCAGGCGCCCCTGGAAAGACTTCTTTTAACAAGAAGATGCCTATAATTTTAGGGCAAGAAAGAGGGGTATGAAATTATGGGTCCATTAATTTCAGAAGTTTTTTTTTAAGTGTACAATAAAACAACTATAAGAAACATGTCAATATGAGTGGCATGATCCTTTTCGTGGCAAGAACATAGGTCATTTCTTTTCCCTCTTATACTTTTCCCTGAGTTTTGTTTTTTTTTAAGCAGGCACACATTAATTTCATAGTGAACAAAAATCTGCTCTTTGGAACTTGGTTGGTTGTTAAGGTTTCTAGATTGACCTAGGATATTCTACTTAAGCCAATAATGTAGCCAAAGAAAACAAGGTTCACATTATCCTCGCTGCCATGTTGCACTCAGAGCAGAATCAACCATCACGGTGATTCTCATTATCTGTTTGCCTCCCTGTAATACTTATGGAAAGGGACAGGATGTAACAAGCACTTATGACAATGCATGCAGACAAGTGGCCACTCAGACGATTAAGTATAAATACTGTATTATTAATTCCGCCAAATCTTAGTATTTATAATTTGGCTGTTTTGACAGTAAAATTGATTTAAACTATCAATTCACAGATACCAGAAACAACTCGGGTGCCCAGAGCTGCCTTAATATACACAAAGGGACTAGGCTAGGACAGCGAATGGATTTTTTTATTTCCTTCATTACAAACAGTAGCCTCGAAAACTGTCTTAAGAATCCAAGGTACGGCTTTTGAGAGGGAAGACGGCAGCAGAGTAGGGAATTGTTGAATCACTGCACTGTACAACTGAAGCTAATACAACACTGTATCTTAACTACAGTGGAATTAAAAGGGGAAAAAAAAAAAGATTCCAAAGTCTTTTCCCAAGTCAGTAGTAAAACCTTAATCAAATTAGGAATAGCTGTCTTGGGAAAAAACTACAGAAATGGTTAAGGAGTATTTATTCTATGAATAGATAACCCAACTATTTAGTAAAACTAACTTCACACATAAAAATCAGTAACTTAGTTTTCCACCCTAAACAAGTCTGCATGTCAGTTGGGAGATTACTGTATAGATTTAACAACTGAGGTGGTACTAGTTATTTTTCATTTTACAACTTAATTTCTTTTAAATTCTGGTTTGCTTTCTTTTTGCTAATCTTTCAGGTGCTAATGAACCATTTATATAACTAATCAAGATAAGTGAATTTGTTTTTAATTCCAAGGTATTAGCACTTAGAACATGATATTCAATTATATATAAACATAAATTCAATTACATTATCAAAATCAGTATTAAGTTGCTCTGGAACAGACCTAAGGCACGGGTGACATATGATACATGATCCTACAGAGAAAGATGAGTTAAAAATCATCACAGTACATAAAAAAAATGAAACCTCTCTCTTATTACTTGTTCTCCCCCAAATCCTAGCCCAAAACATAAGCATGAAGAATGTCAGCTTCTCTCAAACCCTTTTCCTGTGATGTCATTTATTATCTTCTTCTGGAGAATACTTAGTATTTATGATAAAATGTTTGGCCAATCAATATTCAGAAAGACACTGGCATCAAGACCTCTTCCAGAAAGCTTCCCAGTCAACCCAGCTGACTATCAATGAGCCTAATCTTTTAGTCATACATCTGTGACACCTCTTTACTTCTCTTTTCAATAAATGTCTTCATCAAGAGAAAACTCTCTGAATTGGCCTTTAAAAGTCTGAAATAAAGGGCGCTTGGATGGCTCAGTTGGTTGAGCATCCCACTCTTGGTTTCGGCTCAGATCATGATCTCATGGGTTGTGGGATCCAGCTCTGCCCCAGGCTCTGCCCTTGGTGGGAAGTCTGCTTGAGATGCTCTCCCTCTGCCCCTTCCCGCATTTGTGCACGCACTCTCAAATAAATAAATCATTTAAAAGATTTGAAATAAATATTTCACATGTGCTAATTTTTCTAAATTTTCTGAAAAGTTACTAACAAATGCTAATTGAACAAATAAAGACTAAAAATATACTGCTGATTTTACAAATCTTAAAATTCTTAATACAGCCAGAGGTTCTTTGGGATGTGTAAGAGTTAAAGAAATTAAACACCCTTTGGGCGCCTGGGTGGCTCAGTGGGTTAAGCTGCTGCCTTCGGCTCAGGTCATGATCTCAGGGTCCTGGGATCGAGTCCCACATCGGGCTCTCTGCTCGGCAGGGAGCCTGTTTCCTCCTCCTCTCTCTCTCTGCCTGCCTTTCTGCCTACTTGTGATCTCTCTCTGACAAAAAAAAAAAAAAAAAATTTAAAAAAAAAAAAAAAAAAAAAAAAAAGAAATTAAACACCCTTTTATTGAACACTCTGCATGCTATATGGCAATTAAACAAGCAAAGAATGACACAATGAACAAAGATGCTAATCCTTCACAATCTCTGGCCTACAGGATTCCTGACAGCCAGAATTTGCTTTTAAAAGATAAAAAGGGAAACTGCATGAGGTGGAAGTTAAACGTCTATCAAAGCTTGCAGAAAAAATGACCTTGCTATTCATGCCACCAACTTCACAGTGATAATAAATCCATGGTGTTTGTTTATTTTTTCGTTTTCTTTTTCCCTTGAAATAATTACAACTCCATTTACCATACAATTACTTATGACAGTCCAATTTCCTAGGACTCATTTTATTTTAAATTGGACCCTATCAGTTGTTTTGTTTTTAACAACGGTACATATAATACTTTATAAATGAACCTGAAGGGAATATCCAAGTTTAATGAAACATTTTCAAAGTTCTTTGACATTATAGGTCTTGTGAATTGTTTCTATGATTTTTTTATCTGAGAAAGTCAAAAGCAATTTATAACTGACATTTAACAGAACAACTTTTATATCTTTAAGGTTAATCATTCTTTTGAAGGAGAAAATGAGGTAAATACATATTAAATAATATTTTAATTAGTTATGTGATTTAACATTTAATGAGCAGATCTACATTTTATATATATTTGGGTTTTTTTAAAAGATTTTATTTATTTGGCAGAGAGAGACACAGCGAGAGAGGGAACACAAGCAGGTGGAGTGGGAGTGGGAGAAGCAGGCTTCCTGCTGAGCTGGGAGCCTGATGCAGGGCTCAATCCCAGGACTCTGGGGTCATGACCTGAACCGAAGGCAGGTGTCCCAACAGAACAATACTTTATGACCATACTTTTATGTGGAATATAAAACAAACTCATAGACACAAAGAATAGAATGGTGATTACCAAGGGCTGGAGTTGAAGAACTGGGGAAATGCTGAACAAAGATTCTGGGATCTAATGTAGAGGACGGTGATTATAGTTAACAATATTACATATTATTATGTAATAGCTGTTAAAAGACCAGACCTTAAATGTTCTCACCACAGAAAAGAATAATTATATAACATGATAGAGGTGTTAGCTAAGGTAATGCTGATAATCATAATGCAGTATAAAAGTATATCAAATCAACAGGTTATATGCCTTAAATTTACAATGCTATATGTCAATTACATTTCAATAAAAAGAAAACCTTCTAGGGACGCCTGGGTGGCTCAGTTGGTTATGCACCTGCCTTCGGCTCAGGTCATGATCCCAGCATCCTGGGATCGAGTCCCATATCGGGCTCCTTGCTCAGCAGGGAGCCTGCTTCTCCCTCTGCCTCTGCCTGCCATTCTGTCTGCCTGTGCTCGCTCTCTCTCCCCCTCTCTCTCTGATAAATAAATAAAATCTATAAAAAAAAAAAAAGAAAACCTTCTACATGGAAATAAAAGTAATACATGCTTTAGCTCAACTGACTACCTTTCTATAGTGCCAATTTTTGTTACTTTTTTAAAAACCAATTTATAAAAATCAGGTGACAATCTATAATTACAATAATTCTTAGCAACACTGTTGAAATTCAATTATCTCAGCCAAAAAAAATTGTATTGAATTATTAAAAATAAAGCAATCTGTCCAACAGTATGGCAGTTATTGATCAAATGGAGGAAATATAAAGAGTAAACAGTATTTAACACATGTAATGAGATTACAAGTATTTTATCCCCTAATTTTCTTAGTTTTCTAAAATGTACATTAGTTTATTAAAGAAAAGAGCTTACTTTACTATTTAAATAAATTTAGACAATCCAAAGATTATCTTGTGTGATACTGAAGTTTTAAAAGCCACATTATTAATAATTAATAATAATAATAAACTGTTTATGGAATACATAAGCAGTTTATCTAACACTATATTAAGGATGTTCAGTTGTCACTTCAAAGGGATGTTAACAGCAGTCAGTATTCCCTGGTTCTTGTTATAATAGTGGTAAACCCAGAGTGGTGACAGGGGAGGCAGTTGCAGCTAAATACCTGAATGATGATCACAAATCAGGTTTAATCAGTTTTAAATGGATTTGTCTCATTTAACCTTCATAATGACCTTTGGAGATGAATATAATAACCATCTCCATTTTATCAATGAGGAAGGAAACTGAGGTACAAGCGAGTTAAGCCATTTGCTCAAGGACACAAACAACTGCTATGTGAAAGCACCAGTATCTGAATTCAATCTGTAGGGTTCCGGAGCCCGCTAGCCACGTATAACCACTGCTCCCCATGTAAACTACAAATTCCAATCCATCCACTAATACCATAAATATCAAAGTATTTTTATAACTTAAATCAATATCATGTTATATCCATACCTGAAATCCTTCAATGGCTGCTGCATGTCAAATAAAATCCAAATGCCTTTTAGCGACCTTACAAAATAAGCAAGATCTACACTTTGTCATTCTCTAGAGCTGCAGTTTCCAATATGATCACCACAAGCAGCTATTTAAATTTCAAAGAACAAAAATTAAATAAAATTGAAAATTCACCTCCGCGGTCACATTAGACACATTTCAAGTGCTGAGAAGGCAGGCTTTTAATGGACAGCACCAGTTCCCAGCATCCCATGTGTGCTGTCTCCAGAGCACTGAGCTTCCCACCACCAGGAGAGCTCTACTCATCTGAATGCCTTGGAGCCTCTGAAAATCTATTCACGCATTTATTTCCTCCCATCCATGAAGGGCTGAATTCTCCTCATAGTTCGGATACCCTAAAATGCCACCTTCTCAAGGTTCCCACTCACACCTAATTAACAATTACTATGCTATCAGGGTGCCTGCATAGCTCAGTTGGTTAAACATCTGCCTTCAGCTCAGGTCATGATCCCATGGTCCTAAGATCGAGCCCCACATCAGGCTTCCTGCTCCACTGGGAGGCTGCTTGTCCCTTTCCTTCTGCCCTGCTCACGCTTTCTCTCTCTCTCAAACAAATAAAATCTTTTAAAAAGAAAAAAAAAATAGTCTGTTATTAATTCTGCATCCTGTGTATCTCCTTCATAGCACTTACTACAATTTTCATTAGTTTTTACATTCATACCAATGCTTTTCTCCCAAAAGTTGTATAGTACATAGTGGATATTCAACAAAAACTAGCTGGATTGAGTCTTAACAATTTTAAGTCATCTTAATAATGTTACTAACATCTAAGAAAAACAGAAACCAGGTTTGCTCAGCCATGATATTTTGGGTTAGATAATTTTTGTTGTGAGGCTGTCCTGTGCACGTTGGAACGTTCAATTGCATCCCAGGTCTATATAGCCTTCAAATGCTATGGGAATTCCTTTCCCATTCCTGCACCAAATTGTGACAATGAAATATGTCTCCAGGCATTGCTATATGTGCCCTAGAGGGCAAAAGCACCTCTAGCTGAGAACCACTGACCTAAATTTTTTCAAGTGATTATACAGAATTCTAAGTTCAACGTTAAATCAATGGAGAATATTAAGAAAATAACTAAACACCAAAAAATTGGATAACCTAGGTGAAATAGACAAATTCCTAGAAATGCAAAATCTCCTAAGACTAAATCACAAAGAAACAGAAAATCTGAATAGATAAGTAACTAGGAAGGAAAATGAATCAGTACTCAAAAAACTTCCCAAAAGTAGAAAAGCCCTGGATTTCATGGCTTCACTGGGAAACGATACCAAACATGTAAAAAGGAATAACACCAATTCTTCTCAAACTTTTCAAAAAACTTGGAGAGAAGCAAATAACTTCCTAACTCATTCTATGAGGCCAGTGTGATCCTGATATCAAAGCCAGATAAAGACACTACAAGGGGCGCCTGGGTGGCTCAGTGGATAAAGCCCCTGCCTTCAGCTCAGGTCATGATCTCAGGGTGTTGGGATCAAGCCCCACATAGAGCTCTCTGCTCAGCGGGGAGCCTGCTTCCCCCTCTCTCTCTGCCTGCCTCTCTGTCTACGTGTAATCTCTCTCTCTGTCAAATAAAGAAATAAAATCTTAAAGTTAAAAAAAAAAAAGACACTATAAGAAAATGAAAGACCAGTAACAATGCAAAAATCCTAAAAAACAAACAAACAAACAAACCCCCAAAACAAAACAACAAGAGACACACAACACACAACACTAGCAAACAGAATCCAATAGCATATTAGAAGGATTATATATCAGGACCAAGTGAGATTTATTCCTGATATGCAAGGACAGTTCAATATATAAAAATCAATCAGTGTAATACACCACACCAACATGAATGAGAAAACCCATTTGACCAGAAAAAATTTCACCATCTTTTCATGATAAAAAAGACTCAACAAACTAAAAATAGAAGGAAACTGCCTCAACATAATAAAAGCTATATATGAAAAACCCACAGCAAATTTCATACTCAGTGGCAAAAGACTGAGGCTTCTCTCTAAAATCAAAAACAAAGCAAGTGCTTTCACCATTTCTTTTCAACACAGTATTGGAAACTCTAACCAAACAATTAGGCAAGAATAAAAAACAAAAGACATCTGAACTGAAAAATAAGTAAAATTACTTGAGATACGATCTTCTATGTAGAAAAGATTCTCTTTCCACAATAAAACCATCAGAATAACAAATGAGTTCAGGAAAGCAGCAAGATATGACGTCAACGTACAAATATCAGTTGAATTTCTAAACATGAGCAATAAATAATCTGAAAAGGAAAGGAGGAAAACAATTCCATTTACAATAGCCTTAGAAATTAACAAAAAATGTGAAAGAATTCTATAATGAAAAATATAAAATGCCACTGTAAGAAATTGAAGACATAAAATGAATGAAAATACATTACATATTCATAGATTTAAAGACTTAATATTGTTAAGATGTCAATACTGCTGAAAGTGAACTACAGATCTAATGCAATCCCTACCAAAATCCCAATATTTTTTACGGAAACAGAAAAATCCAACCTAAAATTTATGTGGAATTTCAAGAAAGCATAAATAGACAAAACAATCTTTTGAAGGACTCACATTTCCTGATTTCAAAATTTACTACAAAGCTTATTAATAAAAAGCAGTGTGGTTTTGGCATAAACACAGACATACAGACCAATAGAATAGAATACAGGGACCAAAAATAAATACTCGCACATATGCTCACATGATTTTCAAAAAGGACGCCAGGACCATTTAATGGGAAAAAGAGTCTTGTGAATGAAGGATGCTGGGAAAATGGAAAACCACAGTACTCAAAAAGGAAGGACATTCTGACACCTGCCACAATATGGATAAACATTGAGACATTATGCTAAGTGAAATAAACTAGTCACAAAAAGATAAATATAATTTATCTGTATATGTATAATTTGACTTACACAAAGTACTTATAGTAATCAAAATCACAGACATAGAAAGTAGAATGGTGGTTTCCAGAAACTAAGGGGAAGAGAAATGAGGAACTGATATATAGCAGTTGTAGTTGTTTTATAGGCAGAGTTTCAGTTTTTAAAATGAAGACTTTTAGGGATGGATGGTGATGGGGCTGCACAAAAATTTGACTGTATTAGTATAACTTTAAATTGATTAAGACAGGGGCACCTGGGTGGCTCAGTAGGTTAAAGCTTCTGCCTTTGGCTCAAGTCATGATCCCAGGATCCTGGGATCGAGCACCAAATAGGGCTCTCTGCTCAACAGAGAGCCTTCTTCCCCTTCTCTTTCTGCCTGCCTCTCTGCCTACTTGTGGTATCTGTCAAATAAACTAAAAAAAAAAAAAAAGAAAGAAAGAAAGAAAGAAAGAAAAAAGAAAAGAAAATTAAGACAGGGGATGTCTAGGCAGTTCAGTCAAAAGAGCACATGGCTCTTGATCTTGGGCTTTTGAGTTTGAGCCCCACATTGGGTGTACAGATTAAACAAATAAATAAAGGTTTTTTTTTTTTTTAAGATTTTATTTATTTATTTGACACAGAGAGAGATCACAAGTAGGCAGAGAGTAAGGCAGGCAGAGAGAGAGAGAGAAGCAGGCTCCCCACTGAGCAAAGAGCCTGATGCAGGGCTCGATCCCAGGACACAGAGATCATGACCCGAGCCAAAGGCAGCAGCTTAATCCACTGAGCCACCCAGGTGCCCCAAATAAATAAAGTTTTTAAAAAACAATTTTAAAAAATAAAATGATTAAGATGGTAAATTTTATGATAAGCCATTTTACCACAATTTTTTTTTTAAAAGAGGAAGTATCGGGACGCCTGGGTGGCTCAGTTGGTTGGGCAGCTGCCTTGGGCTCAGGTCATGATCCCAGTGTCCTGGGATCGAGTCCCGCATCGGGCTCCATGCTCGGCAGGGAGCCTGCTTCTCCCTCTGCCTCTGCCTGCCATTCTGTCTGCCTGCGCTTGCTCTCTCCCCCTCTCTCTCTCTCATAAATAAATAAAATCTTTAAAAAAAAAAAAAAAAAGAGGAAGTATTTTAGGAGTGCCTGGTGGCTCAATGGGTTAGGCCTCTGCCTTCGGCTCAGGTCATGATCTCAGGATCCTAGGATCGAGCACCGCATCGGGCTCTTTGCACAGTGGGGAGCCTGCTTTCCCATCTCTTGCTCCCTCTGCCTACTTGTGATCCCTCTCTGTCAAATAAACAAATAAAATCTTTAAAGAAAAAAATCACATAGCTTTTATTTAAAATAAATAAATAAATAAAAATTTAAAAAGAAATATCTAAATGTGATTTTCATCTTTTATTTTAATTTCAAACAAAAAACCTAGATTTCTAAATATGTTCACAGATCAGCAATGCTACTGGAGAAAAGTGACAACAATAATAATTGTAAAACTACAATCTTCTTACAACAAAATCCTTTTTGTCACAACAGACAGGAAAATTTCATTTCTTTTGTATACTCCATAATGTAAAAATACTGAATGGGAAAAAGCATTAAAAGGCTTTTAGAAAGTCCCAAACATTCCTAATTACATTTCTATAACTGAGAAATGGATAATAATTAAACCTTTGCTAATTTTAGACAAAATATGGTATCATTTTACCAATGTTAAACATTCTTCCACAGCCACTTAAAACCTGCTAATTTTCTCCTTCATGAACTGTGAAATAGCACTTTTAACGGATCAAGTTAGCAAACACAGCTGAAATGGGAACACCTGGGGGTGTCTGGGTAGTTCAGTAGTTTAGGTGACAGACTTGATTTCAGCTCAGGTCATGACCTCATGATCGTGAGATCGAGGCCCACAATGGGTCCGTGCTCAATGCAGAATCTGCTTGAGATTCTTTCTCCTTCTCCCCCGCCCCTCCCCCTACTCATGCTCTAAATAAATAAAATACATGTATTTTTTTAAATGAATGTGAACCCCTGAAAGTCCAGATACAATGAAATGGATACACTCCTATACTGTGTGGCAACATAACCTACCATAACTGTATAATATCAAAAATATTAAGCATCTTTAAAGATACACATAAGTATCTATTATATGTGTTACTTTAACATACTAAGGTTACTTTTGAGAATCTTAGCCTAAGGTAAAACTCCTATTTAAACAAATGAAAATATGCACACGTATGTGTATGTATCTTATTTATGCATATGTACATATCATAAAATTATTTGAAACAGAAAATAAAGGGAATCTTCAAGACAAACACTAGTTCTTAAATTTACTCATTATGGAACTTATGGTTCACCTCATTGACATGATACTTAAACTTATGTTTGTGCTTACAATGTTTGTAAGTGTCATGTAATAACATAGGAAATTATTTATAATACAATGTTGTATTAAAAAAGAAAGCAGGGGTGCCTGGGTGGCTCAGTGGGTTAAGCCTCTGCCTTCAGCTCAGGTCATGATCTCAGGGTCCTGGGATCGAGCCCCACATCCGGCTCTCTGCTCCCTGTCTCTCTCTCTCTGCCTGTCTCTCTGCCTACTTGTGATCTCTGTCAAATAAATAAATAAAACCTTTTAGAAATAAATAAATAAATAAAAATTAAAAAGAAAGCAACCAAATTGTATATCACATGATTTTCATTATGTTTAATGAAAACCAAACTCTATCCTTAGAGGGAAAAAGAATATATAGAACATGTAATTGTGTCAGCCCTATATTTTGAACCTAAAGTTTATCTTTTCTAAAGATATTATAATAATAGTAACAATAATAATAATAAAGTTTACTTTTTCTCCCAGGAAGAAGCTACTGATAAACACAATATGGAAATATCTCAAAATAATTAACCTGAGTGACTAAAGTCAAAAAACAACCAGCACCTACTGCATGATTCTTTTTCCTATTATAGCTTTTAATAAATATCTAGAAAATGAATCCATAATAACAAAAAGCAGACCAATGGTGGGGTAAGGTGGAAAGAAAAGATTAGAAAGGCAAATGAAGAACTTAAGAATGATGCACGTTAATTTTGATTGTGGCAAAGATTTTCATGGGGGTGTGTGTGTGTGTGTGTATATATATATATATGTTAAAACTTCCCAAATTATATACTTTATTTTTTTTAAAGATTTTATTTATTAATTTGACAGAGAGAAATCACAAGTAGACGGAGAGGCAGCCAGAGAGAGAGAGAGAGGGAAGCAGGCTCCCTGCCGAGCAGAGAGCCCAATGCGGTACTCGATCCCAGGACCCTGAGATCATGACCTGAGCCGAAGGCAGCGGCTTAACCCACTGAGCCACCCAGGTGCCCCACCAAATTATATACTTTAAATAGTACACTTTAGATATATTTAAATCACTGGCACTATATATACTGTCTGTCAAATATACCCCAATAAAGCTGTTTTTAAAAATAAAGTCTACAGAAACAAATCATCAGTTCAACTGGCATATTTACCACTGGGGGGAAAATGGACTGTCATTCTGGGCTGCATTATAGGGCAATTAAGTGGATTTACATCTTGCTAGATACAGCTGTCTAAGGAGTACTGATCCACCCAGGCTAAATTTTGTCCCTGTGCAGATATTTACACTGATATGTTGGCCTACTCAGTATTTATCAGTGACTAGAAAAAAAAACATAAAAGCATTCTTTTCTTTTCTTTTTTTTTTTAAAGATTTTATTTATTTATTTGACAGAGAGAAATCACAAGTAGATGGAGAGGCAGGCAGAGAGAGAGAGAGAGAGAAGCAGGCTCCCTGCTGAGCAGAGAGCCCAATGTGGGACTCGATCCCAGGACCCTGAGACCATGACCTGAGCAGAAGGCAGCGGCTTAACCCAGTGAGCCACCCAGGTGCCCAAAAGCATTATTTTCTAATTAGATTCACAGAACTACAGTATGACAGAATCAAGACTTTAAAAGTATAACCTGGCTAAAAAGGATAAATGTTACAGCATTAAGGAGTAATTTACTCAGATTAACTTATTTACAGGAATTTTGCAGAAACTGTTAATAACACAACTCTTCCAATCCACCAGAATGTGTGATTGCTGCTTCTTGTAGTAAAGTCATTATTCCAGAAAATTTTGTATTAAGTTTATTTCTGCAATTTTATTAAAAATACTAGCTTAGGGACACCTAGAGATGGCTCAGTAAGTTAAGCAACCAACTGTTGATCTCAGCTCAGGTCTTGACCTGGGGTGGTGAGTTCAAGCCCCATGCTGGAATCTACGCTGGCTCGAAGCCCACTTATAAAAATAAATACTGGCTTAACAGTAATAAAATCCAACTTCTCTAAATAAAATATTAAGCCAAAAATATACAACATGGTGGGCGCCTGGGTGGCTCAGTGGGTTAAGCCACTGCCTTCGGCTCAGGTCATGATCTCAGGGTCCTGGGATCGAGTCCCGCATTGGGCTCTCTGCTCGGCGGGGAGCCTGCTTCCCTCTCTCTCTCTCTCTGCCTGCCTCTCCATCTACTTGTGATTTCTCTCTTTCAAATAAATAAATAAATATATATATATATATACAACATGGTAAAATTTCATATTTTGTTCTTAAGAAGTATGCCAATTAGGAGAGTTATTAATAAATATACTCCAAATCAGCTCATTCCTCTTCAGCTTTGCCATTTCCTCTCTACCATATAATATATATTTCTCTTCCTAGAATTTAAAAACTACTGGCTTCATTCATTTTTTGTTCATATAATCAATCACTCTCATGTAATTATGGATAATAAAGAATAATGACAAAAGTATCTCTCCCATCCCTGAATAAGAAATATGACAAAAGTATCTCTCTCATTCCTGATAAACGTTCTAAAGAGAAACTTCTAGAAATCAGGCCAAAATAAAAAAATAAATGACAATCAGCCTAAAACATTAACTTGACAGCATTATAAAAACTGAGTCTTGGGTCACCTGGATGATGTAGCTGATTAAGCATCCAACTCCTGGTTTGGGCTCAGTTCATTACTGACTGGGATGGAGCCCCACGTCAGGCTCCACACTCAGCACGGATTCTCTCTCCCTCTCCCCTCTCCCACCCGCCCTCACCCACCTCTCTCTCTAAAATAAATAAATCTTTTTTTAAAAAAAAAAGTCTTCTTTTTGCTGCTTCTTTGATTATCAGCAGAAAACCTATTTAAAATGCTGACATGAGGGCATAAAGCCTATAAAACAGACAAAAGAAATCAAACATTTGATTGTATAATGTTTTAAGACTGGCCAGGATTCATTTTTGCCTTTCAAGGAATTCAACCAGCTCAATTAAAGGAACATATGGGCACCATATGGTGAGACAGGAGGAGGTGAACTGAGGGTTAGCCTGTATTTTATGACAGAAATCATGCTAATGGACCTAGACACTAGAGAAATAGTAACAAGTAACATATCTTGGGGCTGAGAAGAAGGGGAATTAAAAATGTCAAAGCACCTGGTCACAAACTCTCTTACTCATTCAGTTAAAGTGCACAAGACTGTAAAAGTGAGGCAGAGACTTAAATTGCTAAGAATGGAAACATGTGATCAAGAAAGTAAAGACTGCCATATTTTAAGGTAAGTTTTTATTGCCTAAAATAAAATCTCTTATCCTTCCAGAATAGGCATCACATATACTTGGCGCACCCACTTTGTTCATTGACTAAAGGACTATTAGTATGGCAGCGGCTTAAAATAGTAAATGTCAAATTTGATCTAACTCAAAAATAAATTCAAAACCTTTGTTTCAAAACATGACATGTAAACTCTGTAGCAGGCATTGTGCTATCATTCACATGATCTGGATAACCTCCTCTCCAAATCACTAACTTTACAAAGTCACATGTCTTCATTTATGAGGAATTTCAAAAACATGTCTACATTTTTAACTCAGTAGTTTCACTTTTTAGGAAGTTATTCCATAAAAATAATCTACAATTCAGAAAAGGCTTTAAATTCAAGTAAGTTATTTCTAATAGGTAATATTAGAAACAACCTAATGTTTGACTTCTCCCCTAAATAATGTTTACATCTACTATTTTTCTCAACAAAAATCTTGCTCCTCACCCAGTGTTCATCTGCACGAAAAGTACCATGTTCATTCAGTTACTCAAGCTAAATCCCTAGCAACACCATTTACTCTTCATTCTTATCTCACATCCAAGTTACCGTGATATCCTTTTCCATCTACTTTCAAAATACATACCAAATTCCACTACTCATCTTTTTCTGTACTGCCTTAGAGGAAGTACATCATCATCTTCTGCCTATTTTACTACAATCACCTTTATTTTTAGATTTTCTTTAAGATTTTATTTATTTATTTATTTGAGAGAGAGAGAGAGAGAGAACAAGTAGGCAGAGAGGGAGAAGCAGGCTCCTGGCAGAGCAGAGCGCGTGATGCGGGGCTCAATTCCAGGACCCTGAGATCATGACCTGAGCCAAAGGCAGAGGCCACCCAGGTGCCCCTAGATTTTAATTAACATATAATCTTAATATTATTTGTTTCAGGGGTACTGGTATGTGATTCAGCAGTCCCACACAATTCACAGCACTGACCATAGCACATACTCTCCCCAATGTCCATCACCCAGCATCCCCATCCCTCCCACCTGCCACCACTCCAGCAACCCTCAGTTTGTTTCCTGAGATTAAGAGTCTCTTATGTTTTGTCTCCCTCTCTGGTTTTGTCTTGTTTCATTTTTCCCTCCATTTCCTTATGAACCTTGGTCTTATTTCTCGAATTCCTCGTATCAGTGAGATCATATGATAAATGTCTTTCTCTGATTGACTTATTTCACTTAGCATAATACCCCCTAGTTTCATCCAAGTCGTTGCAAATGGCAACATTTCAGGGTTTTTTCTGATGGCTGCATAATAGACCATTGTATATACATACCACATTTTCTTCAACCATTCATCTGTTGATGGACATCTAGGCTCTTTCCACAGTTTGGCTATTGTGGACATTGTTGCTATAAACATTGGGTACAGGTGAACCTTCGGATCACTACATTTGTATCTTTGGGGTTAAATACCCAGTAGTGCAATTGCTAGGTTGTAGGGTAGTTCTATTTTCAACTTTTTGAGGAACCTCCATGCTGCTTTCCAGAGTGGCTGCACCAGCTTGCATTCTGACTCTAACTAACAACCTCTTAACTCATCTTGCTTCCACTTCACCACACCAGCACCTGCCCTTATCAGTCTACTCTCTGTAGAATAGCTACAGTGTCCTTTAAACAGAAATTCAGAACTACTGCTTTTAAGTTTCTAAAGGATTTCCATCACATTTAAATTAAAATCCAAATTCTTACCATAGTAAATAATGCCCTACATAATCTGATGCTCCAAATACTTCTCTGAATTCTATCCCTACCCTCTCTCCACTCCAACCACACTAGTTTCCTTGCAGTTCTAAGACCACAGTAAGCACACTGCTATCCCTAAGCCTTTGCACTACTATTTCTTTTACCAGAAATACGTTTTTCTTAGAAATCTGCAAGGCCACTCCCTCACTTCTTAGCTTTCTACTTAAATGCCTTTAGACAGAATGTCCAGGATTGTCCAGTCATTCTCCATCCCTTTATACTACTCCATTTTCATCAAGACACTTATTCCTACACACCACTATATTGCACATATATTTGTTTACTTTCCTTCTATCCCACAGAACAGTATAAACTCCATGAGTACAGTAGGTTTGGTTTGCTCACTACTACATTCACAATGCCAAACAGTGCCTGACACACATTGAAAGCTCAAGAAATATCTGTCAAATGTCCAGTGAATATTAAATTCTTATGACAAAATAGATAACCATTATTTACGACATGCTTCAAACAGCATAGGAAAAGCTAACATTATAACATAAACTGACCAAATAGAATATAATATCTTATATAGAGTCTACAACACAGAAAAAAAGACAAAGGAAACTATACCAAAAAATGGTTATAGTAGTTGCTTCTAGAAATCACTCAAGATTACTAGAAATTTTCATTTTCTTCTTTTACTTATCTTAATCTTGGAAACAGAAATTGAATGGCAAAGAGTATACTTCTAATTAGAAAAAAAAAATGTATTTTATGAGTTATGTCAGACTCAGGACACCTGGGTGGCTCAGTGGGTTAAAGCCTCTGCCTTCAGCTCAGGTCATGATCCCAGGGTCCTGGGATCAAGTCCCACATCGGACTCTCTGCTCAGCAGGGAGCCTGCTTCCCTTCCTCTCTCTCTGCCTGCCTCTCTGCCTACCTATGATCTCTGTCAAATAAATAAAATCTTAAAAAAAAAAAAAAAGTTATGCCAGACAAATTTAAGATGCCCTTAAGGTCAGTACTAACAAAACATAACACAACAAAACAAAACCGTTTGCCTACAGAAAGTTTACGCCAGAAAAAAACTAAAAACTGTTTTTCAATGTAAATTGAATGTTCTCAATTACTAGGATGATCAGGCAATTTGTCACCTAACTGGAGTCCATCTGAAGAGTTGGGGGTTCAAATAATTTACAAGTGTTAACTGAACTACAACAGGTGTAAACTGAGACTTGTTTCAGGGAAACCATCCTACCTACTCATTCCTAAACAATAACATTCTAAGTCTTCACAACAATCTTAAAACCTCCAAAACCCATCTACTATCTCATCTCTACTTCTGCAACAGAACACTGCCACACAAAGCTGACTACTGACCACTCCTTTAAGCATGTGTCTGAATTTTAACTTCCTAGAAGGCCTTGTGTTCCCTACTATGCCTAGAGAAGTTCTATGCCTTCCAGTTTAGTGCCACTTCCTCAATGAGTGACCTCTTCCTTTCCCATCTCTAACTAAAGGTTCTTAACTCCTTTGCAACTCTAACTAAAGGTTCTTAACCTTGAGCTGATGAATGGTCTAACGAACATTTGCAAAATTCTGAAATTATATGTAAACACTTTTGAGAATAAAGCACTGTGGCTACATTCAAATTCTAAAGGTAATTCATAACCCAAAAGGATAAGAATCATTGCTTTATCATACCACGTTAGATTACAATGACTTATTTACTCATCTTTCTCACCATTCTGAGTTTCTTTGAAGCACCCTATTTGGAAGATGAGAAATTATTGGTATGATAAACTGAAACAATAAAAAGATGTCTGACTCTTCCATTCTACTTAAATTCCCTTAGGCTCACTGTGAGACACCTGAAATCTGCTTTTAATTTTATGACCTTCATCCTCTACCTTTTAAATTTCCCTTCATTTATGAATTTGAATTAATCATTTAACATAAAAAATTAAATTTCCCAGATTAAAACCAATGTTCTCATTTCTAAACCTCTTTTGCATTTTTTTGTAATCAGAGAAGGGTAAAAAATGAAAAACCTTTAAATATTAAAAAAAAATTTTTTTTAATTTTAGTATCAAAAAAGAAAATTAAAACTCAGTGTCTTCAAGAGTCACAAGATAAGGCCAGAAGTTGATTTACAGAAAGATGAAAAAGGAAGAAAAAGACAACGGTATACTAGCCAATGTATTTTAAGACAATGTTTGTTTCACTATTAAATTATGATGAAGGGGAGAAGAGCCTATTCACCCTTCTTATATTAAATATACCTAATTCAATTTCTGATTTTAATGAACCTTTGTCAAAAAAACATTTCACATGACAATCAAACAAACATTGCTGTGATATCAAAGGCTCACGTGCCAGAAGTTAGGCGCCGCAACAGAGACCTCAGGTACTCACCGTGCTGTACACCGCCGAGACAGCAGGAGTGAAGATTCGGTCCTCGAGGGGCTGTTGTACAGGTCCTCTAGGGATTCTAGAAGAGCGAGTTAAGGATAAGAGAACTCAAAAATGCCTTGCTTTAGCATTAACAGAAAATTACCGTCACAAGGTTCTGTCAATGACCCAACTTTCGTCACTCAATTAGTAAGGTTACTCATTTACTTCGCTACAAAGCTGGAAAACAAATATTTCAAATTTCTTAATGTAATCAGGTCAATCTCTGCAAAAGTGATTCCCATGATAAACATTCCATGGCAACTCAAAACAAATAAAATTGCACAAGCCTCCACACTTTAGGTCCAGGATGAGACTGTACCACCTTTACTTTCTAGAGAAAAAGACTTAAAGTATAAGCAGGATATTCAGGAAGATACGTGGAAATTACTGACAAAGACACAGTCTGTTCTGCTAACTACAGAGAAATAGCAAATATAATTGTCTCCTTGTTTTTCTACTTAGCTGCTACTTTCCCCATATCCCCATTAAAAAGAAAAAAAAAAAGGCTCCCCAGCATAATATTTAAAATATTTCAGCATGTTGCCAAGATATTCTGTTAAAAGACAAAAGACTATCATTTTATTAAGCTTCAAAACCAAATGAGCTCCATCTACCTGGTAAAGTGATATTTTACCTCTTTAAGAATGACAACCAGAAAACACACACACACACACACAACCAAAAGATTAAAAGCAATTCTCTCCAGACAGTAGGATTACATAACTGTATTGTATGTTTCTATAATAATTCAAGTGTATTTTTTAAAATGACTATGAATATAATAAACCCCAAATGAAATAGAATGCTTCCTTAAACCTAACAAATACTTCATATTTGTTGTATCATAATTCTTTCTAATGCAATGAAACACTGAGGAAGACAAAATGACAGCTGCAAATAATAACTCTACATGAATCACCACAAATTGATGAAATCTGAATCCTTAGAAGATAAATCCTTTATATGTAAGTAGCAACAGTTTACTGAGGTGGGAGAGGGAAAATAAAGCAAAAACCCTCAAAGCTGGGGCACCTGGGTGGCTCAGTGGGTTAAAGCCTCTGCCTTTGTCTCAGGTCATGATCCCAGGGTCCTGGGATGGAGCCCCTCTCTGCTCAGCAGAGAGCCTGCCTCCTCCTTTCTCTCTCTCTGCCTGCCTCTCTGCCTACTTGTGATCTGTCAAATAAATAAATAAAATCTTTAATAAAAAAAATTAGTAACACTCTAAGAGTCTCTAGACAATTCTTAAAAACTAGCAACCTGAGACCACAGTTCAAGTTGTCATAAATGCCTAGACACAAAGAACTGATTTAAAATGCTGTAAAATTTCAGTAAACAGTTTTTTTCCAAATAATTTTTTTCTTTTCTTTTTTTTTTTTAGAAAGATCACAAGCAGGCAGAGAGAAGGGGAAGCAGGCTCCCTGCTGAGTAGAGAGCCCGATGCGGGGCTCGATCCCTGAGATCATGACCTGAGCCGAAGGCAGAGGCCTAACCCACTGAGCCACCCAGGCGCCCCAGTTTATTTGGAAAATTTTAAAAAATAATAAAATGCTTCAAAAAATAACAAAGCTAAAGCATTTCATAAAGGAACTACTTCATTCAAACTATATATAAGTTTGCAATGTAGAAAATATAAGGCTAACAAGTTCCAGGACAAAAGCTCTTCATAATGAGTTTGTCAATTCTCTCAAAATGAAGATAACCCTTAGCTAAAATAAAACTTTCTTTGAATTACAGCTGCATTGTGGTTACATGAATGGTGGAAAATATAAGACTATTTTTTCTTCTGCAAAGCCAACAGCTATTGCTTTTTCTAGCTAAGGCTAATTCTCACACATTAAGAATAAGTTCTCAAATGAGAGTTCTCGGTACTATGTCCCAAACGTTGAGGCACACCATTTAAGATTACAAAGGAAGGCTAAGGTTCCTGATTTCTATTAGTTATTTTATTGGCTAAAATATAATTACAAGATTTGTAAAGAGGCGATCATTTTTATGGTCAATAGTCCCAGTAACAAACATTCTCCTGGGCCACAAATACAGAATGATGATTTTGTTTTTATTTTATTATCTGTAAACCACAAACAGAACACTGTGGATTGATAAAACTGTTTCTTAAAAAGAAGTTCTGAGTAAAAATCACTTATTTTAAAACAAAAACACAGTTCTGTAAAAAAGAAAATAGAGGTCAAGAGATCTGAATCTAAAGTAGCCTGCAAGCCTAACCAACTATGTTGTCTTCACTGAACCATTTTATAGTATCTCCTGTAAACTGAGGTTCAGCAAGAAGTAACTTGCCCAAGTTAACAAGGCTAAATGGTCAGGCCAGGTCTCCCTGAATTGTAAAGATCACACTCTTGTTTAATTTAATTCATTAATTAATAAAATAGAGATCACTCTCTTCCTATTATATCAGTGTGTCCACAGACAGAACACTTCATTGCATAGTAAAAAACAGTATCACAACCTGGTCAAAATATGGTTGCCCTATCCACATGACAGAACTAAATGAGCAGTTCATCTCATAGAAGCATCAATGAAGTTTCACCCCCAAAATTCCAGAAACTTCCAAATTCTTGGTTCAAACTGAATCATCTGCCCACAAAAAACAAATACCTAGTACTACAGACTGGGCAAGTAATGCATCAGACCAAGTGAACTTATTTTACAAAGCAATTTTCTCCTTCTTTAATTCTTAGTGGTCATGATTGCCTACCTTCATAAATCCTATCTTCATAAATATGCTAAACTCACTGAGCTATACACTTCAAAAGTATGAATGTTATTATATGTGAATAATATCTCAATAAAAAATCAACTTTAATAATTTACAAATAAGTTGTTTAATCCCATTTCCACTAAAAACAGCCTCTACAAATTAGTATGAAATAGGCACTTCTAGGCATTTTCTCCATAAATAAGTTAATTCAAAGAAATGACGGGCTTATAAAGCTCTTTCACTACAACATTTATCAGACGAGATCGGGCGCGTTCAGGGTGGTAACAGTACAACATATATCAACCTAATTCTGCCTGCATTTTTTTTTAAAGATTTATTTGAGAGAGAGAGAGAGTGCATGAGCAGGGAGACAGGCAGAAGGAGCTGCTGAGCAGGGAGCCGGAAGTGGGACTCGATCCTGGGACTCCAGGATCATGACCTAAGCTGAAGGCAGTTGCTCAACCAACTGAGCCACCCAGGTGCTCCTAATTCTGCCTGCATTAAGCTTATTACCAGCTTTCACCAACCTCTGTATCCTCAGCATAAATCACTGGATGTTCACCTTTTTACGTTTGGGCTGAAGGTAGCAATCAAATGGCTTCTCATAGTACCACTTAAAATTCTAATTCAATCAATGAGCTGTGTAATATTCATGTGCAATGCTCTCGAGCATGTTGTTTTTATTTTTTAAATCTTATAACTGAAATGGGCGCCTGGGTGGCTCAGTGGGTTAAGCCGCTGCCTTCGGCTCAGGTCATGATCTCAGAGTCCTGGGATCGAGTCCCACATCGGGCTCTCTGCTCAGCAGGGAGCCTGCTTCCTTCTCTCTCTCTCTGCCTGCCTCTCAGTGTACTTGTAATTTCTCTCTGTCAAATAAATAAATAAAATCTTAAAAAAAAAAAAAAAAAAAAATCTTATAACTGAAATACAGGATGCATACGCTCTTGACACCTCTGTGGTTCAAATTGCTATATATTATATCATTAGGAAATATAGGCAAAATCATTTTAAAAACTAGCCAGATAGTATGTAATAAGTGAATTTAAAACTCCTAAGTAGAAATACAAATGCAGGGTGCCTGGGTGGCTCAGTGGGTTAAACCTCTGCCTTGGGCTCGGGTCATGATCTCAGGGTCCTGGAATTGAGCCCCGAATCAGGCTCTCTGCCAGCAGGGAGCCTGCTTCCCCTCTCCCTCCCTCTCTCTCTCTCTGTCAAATAAATAAATAAAATCTTTAAAAAAAAAAAAAAAAAAGAAATACAAATGCAAAATATTTTTAATTCCTCACTTTAATTTTCTATAAAAAATTAACAGATTTCAGAAATAAATAAAATTAGAAGATTAGAGAGTATTAAATATTAAAGCACAACAGACTCTAAATTGATTATTAAAGTACTTACTACATACTCTCCACATTAAATGTCAATTAGGCAGATAAAAAATTTTCAAGACCAAATTTCATCAAAGAAGTTCGAAGACCTATGAGATTACATAATGACCTGAATGTTTCCTACTGATGTCAGGAAAAAAAGAAGGGACCTATAACTTTTTAAGCACACATGTGTACTGAAATTTCATGAATGATGACCTCTCATTAGGATGAAGCTTCTTGATCAATGACAATCATATCTGACCCTGAGTTTGACCTATAATCAGTATTTCCTCAAAAGGCAGACTTTGAGAAATTAGAAAACAAGTAATCAAAGTCAACAGAAATCTTCCACCAGTACGCTGAAACACTAATGTTCCATTTACAGCTCCCTGCTGAATGTTCCTAAACTTTGCCTGGTCCACTGTAAGAAAAGCTACTATCCTGGATCAATGTTCAGCATAAGTAGTATTCTTAAAGTGACAGCCTCAATTTATTATTGCCTCATTGAAAAGGAAAGCAACAGTACAAATCCATTGCACAAATTAATATAGAGAAGACACAGGCCACTGATTTCAGGAGATGAAAACATGTGATAAAGATCTTTTTCTGCATCATTTCTTATTTAAGCCTTATGGCAATATGGTAATGAGTCAATTTACACCTTCTCTTTTTTTGGATTTTACTTTTTAAAATAATCTCTACACCCAACATGGGCTCGAACCTACAACCCCAAAATCAAGAATAACATGTTCTGCCAACTGAGCCAGCCAGGAGCTCCTCTCTTCTTTTCATATACGAAATCGAAAAAGGCATGATAATGAGAAAGGAAGAGAACTTGGGATAAGGGCAGAATTTTTATACTATGCACTGCTTCACAAAGATATCATGCATGGGGGTGCCTGGGTGGCTCAGTCATTAAGTGTCTACCTGTCTTTGGCTCCGGTCATGATCCCAGGGACCTGGGATCAAGTCCCACACATCAGGGTCCTTGCTCAGCAGGAAGCCTGCTTCCCCCTTTGCCTGCTGCTGCCCCTACTTATGCGCGCGCACATGCTCGCTCGCTCGCTCTCTCTCTCTCTGACAAATAAATAAAATCTTTTTTAAAAAATAAAAATTTAAAAATAAGAATGAAAAGATTAATGCATGTCATTATGAAGGATGAAATAGACAGGACTGAATTAATTTGAGGTTGTCAAGTATGGATCAAGTATGTAAAATGTCCCACAAAGTACAACATCCTGAATGATCCTATCCAGCAACTATAGAAATCTCATGGGTCAAAACGTTAGTAACTGAGTGGACAAAAGTGAAACAGAAACTGCATTCCCAAACCTAAACACTATGACATAACTATTCCTGCTTTAACTCTGGAGTCTATAAGAAAATATATTTTTTAAAAAAGATATCATTGTTCTAAGAAAACCAAAACTTTCTTCATTGTTCTGTATCTTTTCCCCCTAAAAATGCAAGGGAAATAAAACTAGCCAATTTTATTCCTTATTTCAATTCGATTTAATGTTGGACTGTTAATTTAGGTCCAAAATCCTTTACTGAAATTCAGATTTTTTCCACTGGTAGAAGACTAACACAGTTGTTGTATCATGTAACACCTCCAGCAGGGTCTTCGGCAGCATCCCTTAATTAAACACATTAATATCTCTTCTGCAAAATATGTAAGTATTCAGACTTGGAGCTTTCTGTCCAGAGTTTTTGCTAATTTACAAAAAAAAAAAAAAGTTTTCTGAACCCTTTTATTGGAAACTACAAAAGTACAAAAAGCCTATACCTTCCTTCCCATCCTTGCTCTAAAAGTCTCTAGAAATCAACACATAAATGTTAACTAGGAACCATTATACTGCATTTTTTTTATAAATCTGGAAACACTGGTTTCAAAGTGCGCAGCCAGAAAAGCCCCTTTTCTGGCTCTGGTTTTCTACCAACTCAGAACTCTGGATTTCTACTAACTCAGAAATTGATTTCCTGACAGTAACATTTAAGTATACCCAGAAACATATGCTGCTTAGATGGGTTAAAAAAAGACAAAAACAAAAACAACATTACCGAGAAAATGGCTGCTTACCACGGTGTTAATACTTCTACTCAAGACAAAAATATAAAACTTTCTATGAGATACAGTGATAAAGACACATAAAAAAAAAGAAAAAGAAACTCAAATTCCAAACCTAGCTTTTAGTTCTCAAGTTTTTAATTCTAAGACAAACACTTAAGTGTTACACTAACACCCACTTCAGATTAAAACATGGTCAATCCATGTGGCAAAGCAAAAGCAGAAGGCAACAAAGTACCCCTCTTCCATTAAAAATGCCCATCTCGAAGAAACATTAAAAAGGATAAAGTGCAATTAGCAATTCCATTTGCTTCCTACATCTCAAAAAGCCTTAGATAATAACCAAATAAAATATGCTGGTATACTAGATTTCTCTTGATATGGATCCAGATAATAACAAGTATGGAACACACATTTGACAGATTTTAAAAGCTATCCTCCAAAAAAAGAACTGAATGAGCTAGCCATTCACATATGACAAAAGTCAACCTTCACTGGACATTCTATTACTGGCTTCAAGTTTTTAATAAAACTCTAAACTTTGGAAAATTTTCAAGGACTTGACATTTACCTGAACTGGTAGACCATTTTTAAAATGTAATATGAAGATGAGATCATAATTACAATGTTCTGAAATTCTAGTAGTAGAACTTGGGCTTAAAAAGAACCATGACAAGTTAGGAAAGATTGAAAAAGACCTGGAGATGGACGGTGGTTATGGGTGCAGAGCAACATGAATGTACTTAAGGTCACACTACTCTACATTTTAAAAAGATTAAAATAGGGCCAGGGAGGTGCCTGGTCGTCGGTAGAACATATGATTCTTAGTCTTGAGGTCGAGAGCTTGAGCCCCACGTTGGGTGTCCAGAATACTAAAAAAAAACTTTAAAAATTTTAAGAAGGTTAAAATGGTAAATGTTAGGTTATATATGTTAACATAATTTTTAAAATAAATTTTAAAAATAAGAAATTAAAAAACCACAGACTATCGAAGAGCTAAAGGAGATTTTCTTGATTCTTTAAGATCTGGCATTACCATTCTGTATAAAATGTATGGGGATTCTATCAGTGACTCTACCTCTTTCTGATTTTCTACCTTTTTTCTGGGGTCAAAGAAATAAGAATCTTTCTTTTCATAGACATGGTGCAATACACCAGGATGATGCAGACAATGGTGATCGTGTACACCTGTACACAATGCAATCATTTTCAGTCTGTATTCCTAGGAAAGAATGTACACAATCTCCCACATTCTCCCCACATGATAAATCTTCTATCTCTGTGGGTCAAACTGTGGCTCACAAATCCAGATAGAAAGGAAGAAATGACTCGTGAATTTGGGATATTGCTATATATTGTTCCTACATAAAAGAATATTATAGATTTGTTTTTAATGATAGGGAAAACGATGGTCCTGACTTTGAATAAACAAAAGGAAGGGAACATAGAAAACACATCCAAACCTTAAAATACATGACCCTCAAGTCACTGAGACATCAACAAAAGGACTGACAGACTCATCAATGAAACAGACTAGAAAATTCAGAAACAGAGCCATAAAAACCTAGTGAGTTTACTTTTCACAAAGATGTAAAGGCAATTAAATGAATAAACAATATACTTTTCAACAAATGGTGTTGAAATAATTTAAAAAACATATGCAAAACAATGAATCTTTGTCATATAACTTACCCCTTAAACAAAAATTCAAATCATACCATAGACATACTGTAAAATGTTAAATGCTAAAACTTTCTGAAAAACCTATAGAAAGAAATAGATGTGACTGTGGACTAAGCCAAGAGTTCTTAGATGTGATATTAAAAGCATGCTCTTTAAAAGAAGAAAAATTGTTTAACTGGCTATCTCAAAATTAAAATTTTCTACTCTATGGAAGATACTGTTATGAAAAGATAGAATGGAGAAAATACCTGCAAAATCTTGAATCTGATTAAAGGACTTGTATTTAGATTATATAAAGAACCCTCAAAACTCAAAAGTAAGACTACCTTTTTTCAAAATGGGCAAAAGATTTGAAAAAATGCCACCTCACCAAAACAGATGTGCAGATGACAGACAAAAACATGAAAAGATGCTAAGCATCATTTGTCAATAAGGAGTGTAAACTAGAACAACAGTGAACTATCACTACACCTATTAGGTCTACAAAATGACAATACCAAGTGCCGAGGATGAGGAATAACTGGAAATCTCACACTTCGCTGTTGGCATAGTACAAAATGGTAGAGCCACTTGGGAAAACAGTTTGGCAGTTCTTACACAGTTAAGCATAAATTTGTATGTATGACCCAGCAATCCCACTTATACACACTTCCCAAGAGAAATGAAAATTTATCCTCACCCAAATGCTTAAGCACAAAGGTTTATAGCATCTTTATCCATAATGGCCAAAAAAGGCAAAGAGCGCAATTATCTTCAACTGGTAAACAGATAAAATATGGTACACCCATATAATGGAATACCCCAAACCACTGAAATGGAATGAATTACTGATAGAACAATGTGAATGATTACCAAATGCTAATTAAGTGAAAGAAACTAGACAAAAAAGGCTTTGGGTCCGTTTATACAACATTCTGAGAAAGGCAAAACTACAAGAATGGAATAAAGCTCACTGACTGCCAAAAGCCAGGGCGTGGGGAAAGGTTATCTGCAATGCCAGCGAACTGAAAGACTAGAATTGGGTGATGAAACTTTTCTGTATCTTCAGTGAGGCAGGGTTACAAAACTCCACATTTGTCAGAATTCACTGAACTATATACCTACAATAAATGAAAACTGAGTTTCCCCAAAGGTTAAGCAATAGAGTCACCACGTGACTCAGCAATTTCACCCCTAGCTATATATCCCAAAGAAATAAAAACACATATCCACACAAAACTTGTTATGAATGTTCATATTAGCATTATTCACAACAGCCAAAAGGTGGAATCAACCTAAATGTCCATCAACTAAAGAACATATAAACCAAATGTGGTATACCCATATAACGGAATTTTATCTACCAAAAAAAAGGAAATGGAAAACCTGACACCTGCTACAACATGGATGAACCTTGAAAACAAAATGTTAAGCGAAAAAAGCCAGTCACAAGGGACTACATATTTGTACAAGTCCTCTTAAATGAACTACCCAAATTAGACAAATCTAGAGACAAAACGTATAAACAATAAATTAGTGGTTGCTTAGGGCTGGGGGGATTGATAAAAACAGGGGAAGGAGAAATGATGGCTATAGGGTATATACTTCTTTCTGAGGTAATCTGAAAGCTCTAAAACTTTGGTGATGGCTACAAAGTCTGTAAATATACTAAAAAAAACACTGAATTGTACACTTCATTGTTTTGGGGGATTTTTTTGTATCTGTATGGTTTTATTAATGTCTTCCCGCTATGTTCATCTTTCATAAAGGTAGAAAGAGCAAATCACTTCACAGCAAAATCCAACCACACAGAATTCAAAAACTCTCAATTAAAGCTGTTACTCAAAAAAATGAGTATTATTACATGTAATTTTAAAATAAAATTTTTAAAATAAAATAACTGAGCCACCTGGGTGGCTCTGTCAGTTGAGCATCTGCCTTCAGCTCAGATCATGATCCTGGGGTACTGAGATCAAGCCCCACATAGGGAGCAGGGAGCCAACTTCTCCCTCTCCCTCTGCCTGCCACTCCCCCTACTTGTATGTACTCTCTCTCTCTGTCAAATAAGATCTATGAAAAAATTAAAATTAAAATTAAATAAAAATAAAATTTTACAATAATATAAGAACTCCCCAGTGGGGCAAGCACTCTTATCTGTTCTGTCTACCACTCTATATCCCCAGAACTTGTTAGAATATCGCAGAAAGGGATCTTATACTCAAAATATTTCATCAGCGTGATCTAGCCCAATGAAGTTAAAAGTCTCATCCTAAGAATCCACAAAGCAAACAAGGAAAAGTGTTATGCAACATAATAGGAAACAGGTATCCAAAAGGAAAATGGGTAGCTCGATTTCTCAGCAAACTGCATTTCTTTCAATGACAGAAAGCAATACAGGATCTTATTAGTCTAAGGATCTCCTGAAACCCTACCTAATGACCTAGCAATATGCAAACTTGTCCAACAAGCTTTTTGACAGGACTCTTAACAAACGTCTCTCTTAGGTAGTAAGTGGAAAAGATCCATTTCTACCCATATGCAGTAAACCCAAGCCAAAGCACATGTATACTAAACCAATAGGTCAACACTGCTTGTCGATGTACCAAAGGGGAGATTTAATTAGAGTACCTAGAAATGAGTCAAAGTATTTATGGACGCTAGAAAAATGGTAACACAGATTAAAGCTGACCACTACAAATAACTTCACAAGATAAAGAATCGTGGTGAATTTATCAACAGTAAAAACCATACCACAACATTTGTATTTTTAGGGTAAATACCCAGTAGTGCAATTGCTGGGTCACAAACGTAGTGATCCAAAGGGGCACGTGCACCCGAATGTTTATAGCAGCAATGTCCACAATAGCCAAACTATGGAAAGAACCTAGATGTCCATCAACAGATGAATGGATCAAGAAGATGTGGTATATATACACAACGGAATACTATGCAGCCATCAAAAGAAATGAAATCTTGCCGTTTGCGACAACATGGATGGACTAGAGCGTATCATGCTTAGCGAAATAAGTCAAGCGGAGAAAGACAACTATCATATGATCCTGATATGAGGAAGTGGTGATGCAACATGGGGGCTTAAGTGGGTAGAAGAATCAATGAAACAAGATGGAATTGGGAGGGAGACAAACCATAAGTGACTCTTAATCTCACAAAACAAACTGAGGGTTGTTGGGGGGAGGGAGGTTGGGAGAAGGGGGTGGGATTATGGACATTGGGGAGGGTATGTGCTTTGGTGAGTGCTGTGAAGTGTGTAAACCTGGTGATTCACAGACCTGTACCCCTGGGGATAAAAATATATGTTTATAAAAAATAAAAAATTTAATAAAAAAAAAAATACCACATTACAGCTGGAAGTGTCTCACTGCTCTATTCAACCTAATATCAAATGCAGGGATTCCACACACCCAGCGTACACTACTCCACAGGAAAACCCTTCAAATATCTGAGAACTTTATTCTTTTCCAAGTAAAATACACTCACATCCTTTGACCACTCATCAAGAGGCAGATGTGCCATAATGCTGTGAGAGTAATGTGGATCGGAGACACTTTCCCATTATCAATGACCCAGAGATTACGTATGCTTTCTTTACTTCATAACTACTTTCTACTTCACATTGTCTATGATAAGCTATTTCCTATACGTTTTTCCTCCCATATAAAGTTGCCACAAAGTCATGTCTGAGGCATTCTGTGCATAATAAGCAATCACTTCAATGCACACAGAACACTTGGCATTTGTACCTGTTTCATTTCATCGAGCAGATTTGGATTTATTTCATTTTGACACCTAACTCTACACTTGATTTTTTCACCTAAGTTACTCAGTAGTGTTAATGTACTATAATAACAGACTAGAAGACAGAGGAGTCCAGTAGCCCAGTCTGTATGGCCACGTGAACTCCTCCAATTCTCACTTCCTGTCCCTTTCCATACTCCAAATACTGCCAACTACTCCATCCCGTACATCTAATGTTCACTATTTAAACAGCAAGGAAGCAACCAAAAAGGAATGTTAATTCCTCTGTGTTCCCTAACTATTGCTCAACTTTTTTTTTTTTTAAGATTTTATTTATTTATTTGTCAGAGACAGAGGGAGAAAGAGCGAGTGAACACAGGCAGACAGAGAGGCAGGCAGAGGCAGAGGGAGAAGCAGGCTCCCTGCCGAGCAAGGAGCCCGATGCGGGACTCGATCCCAGGACCCTGGGATCATGACCTGAGCCGAAGGCAGCTGCTTAACCAACTGAGCCACCCAGGAGCCCCTATTGCTCAACTTTTAAAAATTCTGATTTTAGACTGTGAAAAAGTTGTAAAGAATTCCCAAGAGAATACTGAACACATTCATTTCATCTAAAGAAGGATGAGTGAATGGTGACTACGAATATACACTTAACAGTAATAAAAAAGTGAAAGAGAAGTAGTAAGATCCATTAACTGGAGGAAGACAGCAGAGGAAATAAGACTAGTTAGGAGACTATACCAGTGTCTAGGTAAGAGATGATTATGGCTTGAAAGACTATAGTGGAAATAAAAAGAAAAAGCCAAGTTTAAACAGTAAAATCAACAGGATTTGCTACTGCACTGAGAAGGAAAGGAGGGGCTAAGTTGGTTAAGCATCTGACTTAAGCTCCATTCATAATCTTAGGGTTCTGAGAACCAGCCCAGTGTCAGGCTCTGAGCTCAGCAGTGAATCTGCTTGTCCCTCTGCCACCCGCTCCGACTTGTACTTTTTCTCTCAAATAATAAACATATTTACATTCACTGAATTCTCATATTCAATAGCCATCTTCAAATCATTTAATTCTCTTCAAAGGGCTCTTATTTGAAAATCTAAATGCAATAATTAAGCACGGATTTTAGAATAACTTTCTTTTAAGATTTTATTTACTTGAGAAAGAGAAACAGCCAGCCAGAGAGAGAGCATGAGCAGAGGGGCAGAGGGAGAAGCAGACTCCCCACTGAGCAGGGAGCCCAATGTGGGGCTCAATCCCAGGGCCCTGAGATCATGACCTGCACCGAAGGTGGACCCTTAACCAACTGAGCCAACCAGGCACCCCACAGAATACCTTTTTCCTATTATTCACTACCACATCTAGCATATGTGCTTTGGTTCTTTCTTACTGTCTATAGTCAGTCTGTGCGAAAACACCTGACTTTCTCTTTTTTAACTAGAAAAAGCACAGAATCCAAATACAGGAAGAATAAAACACAAATACAAGTACCTTACCTAAGCCTAGCATTTTGGATCAATCCTACAGAATTATAATATTCAAGGCAAGAGTATTACCTATTACCTATTAAATCAGGTAATAAAGATATGTTTTTTTTAACTTTAAGGGTTTTTTGTTGTTGTTTTTTAAGTAATCTGTATACCCACAGAAGGGCTCAAACTCATGACCTTGAGATCAAGAGCTGCATGTTCTTCAGACTGAGCCGGCCAGGTGCCCCATAAATGAGGTAATGAAAATTTAATGCTACAGGCAATAAACCAAATGGAACCCCAGAAATATTTTAGGGTAAAATTAACAATTTGGATTACTTTTAGACTGTATTGTACATCCCTGGGCACTGACAAACAAGTGACACATTAGGAAGGGCAAGTATTCTGGAAGTGGGAAAGAAAAGAATTTGAGTCCCAGCTTCCTCATTTACTAGCTAGGCTATCTTGGGAGAAATGATCTGATCTCCTCAAACCTGTTTACTCAACTATACTTTGTGGGAATGCTGTAAAGATTTAACAAAGTAAATTTTGTAATTTGAACAGCACATAGAGTAGGTAATGATTAATTATTATAAATAGCTCTTCATAAACATTGTGATGTTCCTTTCTCTGGGCCACTCAAATGGCAAGGTATTGAACTGTTTCCTAGCAACTTGCTAACCACCCGAGAACTCTCCTACTTCATTCTGCAGAGCTTAGAAAAGCTAGGGCGAAAGATGTGGTAAGGAAAAGAAGGTCTTTCGGAGCTTCTGACAGATACCGCGAGATGAAAAGGGAAGCTAGAAAGAATGCAATCTGTTCCACATCTGACAAAATTCTGAAAGATACTGATGGACTTCTGCAACTTGGATAGTGAGCTTTTAAACAGACATTTATTTGCCTCTTCAAAGACTTTTCTCTCTCCTATGAAACTTGTTGATTCTGTTCTTCCCAAGGTGAGCAGCTAATCATACAGATTTTTTTTTTAAAGATTTTATTTATTTATTTGCGTGAGAGAGCGCGAGAGAGAAAGCATGAGAAGAGAGCACAGGCAAGAGGGAAAGGGACAAGCAGGCTTCCCACTCAGCAGGGAGCCTTACACAGGGCTCAGTCCCAGGGCCTGGAGATCATGACCAGAGCTTAAGGCAGACACTTAACCCACTGAGCCACCCAGCCACCCCATGAGTTCTCAGCTCAAAATTTATATGGAAGAGTGTCAGGTAAAGGAAACTGCTTTCCTAATTTATATGTGAACTAGCATCATTAGCCAAATTAATTCACCCAACTATCACGTGAAGTGATATTCAGATTACTGAAAATACTTGATCCCACCAGGCCAGCTATCAAGGAGACTTATACAGAAAATCAATACCTTTTTAGGAACAAAACCTATCTCCAAAGACCCCCACCCACTTAAAATTCACGTCAATCTAATTTTTCTCAAAAAAAAAAAAGATCTGATTAAAAACCAAAGCGGGGGTGACCTGGGTGGCTCAGTCGGTTAGGCATCTGCCTTCAGCTCAGGTCATGATCTCCAGGTCCTGACTGAGCCCCACATCCGGCTCCTGGCTCAACAGGGAGTTTGTTTCTCCCTCTGCCTCTGCCCCTGCTCATGCTCATGCTATCTCTCTCTGTATTGCTCTGTCTCAAATGAATAAATAAAATTTTTAAAACAAAAATCTATAACCTGGTTATCCATTAACATTTATCACTAGGGCACCTGGGTGGCTCAGTCATTAAGCTTCTGTCTTCAACTCAGGTCATGATCCCAGGTTCCTGGGATCAAGCCCCACATTGGGCTCCCTGCTCAACGGGAAGCCTTCTTCTCCCTTTCCCTCTCCCACTTCCCCTGCTTGTATTCCCTCTCTTAAATAAACAAACAAAATCTTTAAAAAAAAATTTTTAAATAAAAATATATTAATAGCCTTTCCTGATAACTGTGGATATTCTTTTTTGCTATTACACCAAAACTTGACAAGGATTAGATGATATGGAATCTGAAACCATATTAACTTTTCATACAGTTACATTAAAATTGTTTTATATTGCATTTTAAATGGATCTTTTACCTATGCATAATTTTGGAATATCTGCATTAATCACCTAGAAAATGTTGGTACATTAAGTTATGCATGTTTTCCAAATGTCAACACATTTCATTGTATAGTAGTAAAATAAAATCTGTTAGTATCATCACTGATTTCCTCAGTAAAGTCTATTAAAGTATTGGGAAACTGTCAAACTCATGGTAGCAAATAAAAGTTTCCAATATTCTAATTTTCACTTGAAACATATAACTTTATTATTGCCAAGAGTTTTCCTTGAAGTAACAAGCACACTCATTTATTCCTGAAAATATGTCTGCTAAATATCCAAGTCTGAATACAGTTTATCATTCTTTCGAGTGAAAATGGTGTTACATAAAAAGCAGTTAGTGAAATACTAACACTCTATGTTAACTACACTGGAATTGAAATAAAAAAAAAAAACAAAACAAAAGAAGTGGTTAAGTGTGCCTGGGTGGCTCAGTCATTTAAGTATTTGACTCTTGATTTCAGCTCAGGTCATCTCACAGGCTCATGTCATGGAACCCAGCATCAGACACCATGCTGGGTGCAGAACCTGCTTAAGATTCTCTGTATCCCTTCTCCTCTGTCCATTCCCATCTCATGTGCTCTCTAAAAAAAATTTTTTTAAATTTACATTCTGAAAAAGTGGTTAGTTCCGACTGCAACTCACTCACACAAGTCGTCTGAACCACTACCGGAGGGATGCCTGGGTGATGCACTCGGTTAGGTGTTTGAGTTCTTGTTTTGGCTCAGGTTGTGATCTCAGGGTCGAGAGGATCAAGCCCCATGTCAGACTCCATGCTCCATGTGGAGTCTGCTTCAGATTCTCTCTCCCTCTCCATCTGCCCCTCCCACTAGTGCATGCACACACTCTAAGACAGATAAATAAATAAATCTTTTTAAAAAGCCATTATTAGACAACTATGTAACAGAAGTGCTTTATGCATGCCTCCCATTTCCTCACACAGATCATTAAAAAGATGTCTACTGAAGAGTCAAGATTTAACAAAACAAGTAAGTTTTGCTGTTTCATGAAATATATTAAGACAAACAAGGGGCGCCTGGGTGGCTCAGTGGGTTAAGCCGCTGCCTTCGGCTCAGGTCATGATCCCAGGGTCCTGGGATCGAGCCCCGCATCGGGCTCTCTGCTCAGCTGGGAGCCTGCTTCCTTCTCTCTCTCTCTGCCTGCCTCTTTGCCTGCTTCTGATCTCTCTCTGTCAAATAAATAAATAAAATCTTTAAAAAAAAAAAAAAAAAAAAAAAAAAAAAGACAAACAAAAAAAAAAGATAATAAGTGAAACTGTCACCTTTGTTTTTTGTTGAGAATGCATGTTGGTGAAGAATACAGTAATTCTGAGGACAGTTTGGTACCACTATCTTGATTCATTCTAAGGCTCCAGCAGTGTGACCCACTTACGATTTTACACCATCAGTGAAGATGTCAATAAAGTGAAAAAGGAAAAAATACCTCAGAACAATTATTAAAATAGTTCTGACCTCATCTCTGCCTCCAAATAGCATGCTATCCTATGAAAACCATATTCTTTCATATAGGCTCACGAATGCCAAGAGCAAAATTTCAATACTACTAATATCCAAAATAAAAATCCCAGAGCATTGTAAATCTAGGTAAGCAGGCCAGAAGCACACTGCTCCAAGTCAGGGCACCAGAGAAACCCATAAATGTAGTTATGCTAAATTCATGCAAAAATGGTCGTCAAATGAGGTCATGAAAAAAATCCAAAGGGCTTTTCATTCACACTGACAGAGAACTACTGTGCATTTGAGAAAGGAAATATGATTACTCATTAAAGTTCTTTCTGGAAAAAAAAAAAAAAAAGAAAGAAAGAAAAAAAGAACAAACTGGTATTTATGCTGCAATGCATTCCGTTAGCCCAAGTTTAGTATAAAATGCTAAAATAAATGTAGCAGTAGCAGCCTTTACTACTGTGTCCCTAATGTAGCCATTCCATCTAGGCCTCAGCCCAGGGTCACGTAGCTCTCCGTCTTCAACTCATCTTTTGGATCTTCACGGCCTCACTAACCAGCACAGTTTAAACCACTAGAAAAACAAAGACTCACTGTTCTTTACTTCTCTTAAAACTTTTTTCCTTTTCTCTAGCTTCATCTTAAGTAGCTAAACACCCACACCTCATGAGATGTCTTTCTAGAATGGGTACAACAACTGAGATGGACCAAGTCAGTGGCTCCAATTTAGGACAAGAACTCTGGAGTTGAATCGTATACATCCCACACAAAGCTCTTTAACCTATAAACTTGAACCAATAATGCCAGCCAACATCTAGGATTCAAAGAACTTAAACATATTTCAATTAGAAGCTCAGAATGTAACTGAAATAGATCAATTCAGAATGTGTCAAAATTACAATTCTTTTTTGTTTTAATATTTTATTTATTTATTTGACAGAGATCACAAGTAGGCAGAGAAGCAGGCAGAGAGAGAGGAGGAAGCAGGCTCCCTGCTGAGCGAGAGCCAGATGGGGGGCCGATCCCAGGATCCTGGGATCATGACCCGAGCCGAAGGCAGAGACTTTAAGCCACTGAGCCACCCAGTTGCCCCAAAATTACAACAATTCTAAAAACACTTAACTCAGGAGGTAGTTTACTCACATCACAGTCTAGAGCACAAACACGATTTTACCATTCCAGTTCTTTTCTACTACCTTTGTAACTTCTGGGGAAGTTACATTTAACGTCTATTTTTTTTTAAAGACTTCATTTATTTGACAGACAGAGATCACAAGTAGGCAGAGAGGCAGGCAGAGAGAGAGAGGAAGGGCAGCAGGCTCCCGGCGGGACTTGATCCCAGGACCCTGGGATCATGACCTGAGCCGAGGGCAGAGGCTTTAACCCATTGAGCCACCCAGGCACGCCTAACATCTTATTAATATGTGTCTTCACCTGGAAATTGAGGACAATAATAGGACAATAATAGTACCTACACTTCACAGGGTCAAGAAACAGGTTAGAGGCTTTACATAAGGCATCTAACCCAGTGCATGGTATACATTGGGCATACATTAAACCACTGCTAGTAATGATCTCCAAGAGCAATTACTCCAAGAGCATAATAGCACTGGTGTCTGAGTTATTCCCAGGGTCCAGCAAAGGGACGAGATTTCCAGAGCCCTGAAGACAAGGGGTAGCAAAATATGGACTCATTTTCCACTCTACCTTCAGTGGCCAAGGCAGCTGCCAAGAACAAAAGCCACGTCTCCTGATACCTGGCAAACAAATGCAGTACTGCCTCACGAAGTGACTGCTTCTCTGAAGTGCCTACAAATGTATTTGGGGAGAAGCTTCAAGAGCAAGTTGAGGAGCATCTGTCCTTCTACAAGACAGGAGAGATTCCACAGAAGAATCTGGATGTCATGAAGGAGGCAATGGTTCAGGTAGAGGAAGTAACTGCTGAGATGGTGGGGAAGCGGAGAAGCAGGTGAAGAAAGGCTTAAAGGAAGAGAAGAAATGGCTGGCTGCCCTCACCCTCGTGTCTCTGGAAAACAGCAAGAGTACCCCAGAGGACTGTGAGGGGACAAATGAAAGACCCAAAAAGAAGAAAAAGCAAAAAGCCCAGGAGACTCCACAGGAGAATGGAATGGAGATCATGCTGTCTCTGTCTCTGTCTCTGTCTCAAAACCAATGAAAAAGAAAGTTCCTTCCAAGGAGGAGGTGGTTCGTATTGATCCTGAAGAGACAGCTGGCAGAATGTCTTCCCAAGAGGAAGAAATTTTTCCCCAAAGAGAAACCAGTTAGTGATGCTGAAGAGGCAGGAAATGGGGGCATCCCCAACAAAAATTCTGGACCTGAAGAGGCTGCTGGCAGCAAGAGCAGCAGCTCCAAGAAAAGAAGCAAGCTCCAGAAGCTAGCCCAGGAAGATGAGAATAGGCATTTACCTGGTGGGCATCACTCACATGACATTTCCCAACCCATCCCTTATATCCCAATAAAAACAAATTCACAAGAAAAGAAAATCAGAATAGCAGCAGAACCAATGACAAAGCAATAGAGAATCTCCCTCAGAGTTCAATTACATATTTATGTAACAGCTTAAGTAACGTTAACTGTGAATAAATTTTCACCATGTTGTATATTATATTCCCTTCATAGGACATGTACTATCAAGCCTTAGCATCTAAACATTTAGTACATATATCTAATACTGAGGTTATTAAACAGAACTTAAAATGTTCACAAACGTTTTCCAGCAGACACTATGTAGTAGCAAGGGTAACGAACTGTGATGTTAACAAATGACTTGTCTAAGAGTAAAATGAGTGACAGGGAAGCAAATAAAAAACCCTAAAATCAGTGTTCATAGGACACCAATCAAAAGACATTTGGGGCTCAATAAAATCCTCCAACATCTCCCAAGAATACGAATACAACAAAGCTGGGTGCTATGTGCACTACTGTTTATTACATTATTCTGTAATTAACTTTCTATATGCATAAAATATCTCACTAAAGATGAAACACCTATGTAAAACAAAAATGACAACAGAGATAACTCAAGTAAATTAAAAATAAAATTGAATTAAAAATAAAATTGCAGGGGTGGCCTTGGTAGTTGGTTAACTATCTGACTCCTGATCTTAGATCAGGATCAGTTATGAACAGTTGTGAGTTTGAGGCCAGTGTGGAGCCTACTTTAAAAAAAACGTTGTAAAATATAGCCCAGCTCTACCTGATAAAGTTTGCACATCCAAATGTGCTGTTTTAAGAACAATTTTGGGGGGTAAAAAAGAATAACTTTTGGGGGTACATGGGTGGCACATATAGTTAAGCATCCAACTCGATTTTGGCTCAGGTCATTATCTTAGGGTGGAGGGATCATATACAAATGTACCAGTCAGATACAAATGTAGTGATCTGAAGGGGCACATGCACCCCATTGTTTATAGCAGCAATGTCCACAATATCCAAACTATGGAAAGAGCCTAGATGTCCATCAACAGATGAATGGATAAAGAAGATATGGTGTGTATACATATATTATACACACACACACACACACACACACACACACACAATGGAATACTATGCAGTCATCAAAAGAAATGAAATCTTGCCATTTGCAACGCTCTGGATGGAACTAGAGGGTATTATGCTAAGTGAAATAAGTCAATCAGAGAAGGACAATTATCATATGATCTCTCTGATATAAGGAATTTGAGAGGCAGGGTGGAGGGTCGTGGGTGCAAGGGAGGGAAAAATGAAACAAGATGGGACCGAGGAAGGAGACAAACCATGAGAGACTCTTAATCTCAGGAAACAAACTGAGAATTGCTGGGAGGGGTGGGTGGGGGGAATATGGTGTTCGGGTTATGGATATTGGGGAGGGTATGTGCTATGGTGAGTGCTGTGAATTGTGTAAGACTGATAATTCACAGACTTTTACCCCTGAAGCAAAGAATACATTTTATGTTAATTTAAAAAAAAAAGAAATAACTTTTGCTTATTTCATATTGGTGATTTATATAATCAATGCAACACTGCTTACTTTTTCCTGTCAACTGGGACAAGAAGCATTCTTTGAATAATCTATATAACTGTTCATATTATCTAATAAAAGAACTTCATATTATCTAACAAAACATAAAACAATAAAACCATTAGACATTGGTGAAAAATATTTTTTTAAGGTTTTATTTATTTGACAAAGAGAGAACAGGAGAGCACAGGCAGGGGGAGTAGCAAAGGGAGAGGGAGAAGCAGGGCCCCTGCTGAGCAGGGAGCCCGACATGGGGCTTGGTCCCAGGACCCTGGGATCATGATCTGAGCCTATGGCAGTAGCTTAACCAACTGAGCCACCTAGGGATCTATCTGTATCTGTATCTGTATCAGAGTCCTATCTGTATCTCATGAATGACTATCAAGCATCAACAACGAGTTAGTGGTGCTGGTGGGGAGGGGAGTGGGGGGATAGGGTAACTGAGTGATGGGCATTAAGGAGGGCAGGTGGTGTGATGAGCACTGAGTGTTATGACAAAGAATAATGTCAACAAGATCAAGTCTTGAATAATGGCACTTATGTAGTAATGGCATTTTCTTTATCAAAAAAACCATGAGAGGAAATGAAACTTTGCTTTTCTTTACATTTTTCATTACAAGATACTGGATTTCACTTTTGCAACTGTTTATTTTTAAGTAACAAGGTAAAATTCTAAAACATCCTGTTGCTACTACGAAGTATGAACAATGAGACTGGGGGTGGTGAAAGAGAAAAGCTAGCACAAGCCCTAACAAAGGCCCAGCACACCGGCTTGGGCTAAACTCCCCAGAGTATGAAAGCACTCTTTGTCTTTCTGGTCAATGCAAGACCATTGAATGTCCTGGTATATAGTTGGGAGGGGGGGCGGGTAGGCAGAAGAGGGAGGATGGGAGTTCTGCCTCTTTAGGGGATGTCTCCTCAGCTGCCTGGCTACAGTAAGAATGAAGACTGTAAAAGCAAATAAAAGCTCCCAAGCATGCAATTACCCAGTCGTTGTCTATTAATACGCACCAGCAAAAAAGCACTCATGGTAGGGGTGGGAGACACTCATGTGCCTTCATTACATTACATCTTACTTTACAGACACTCATGTGCCTTCATTACATTACATCTTACTTTACTACTGAACAAAATTCTAGGACCTGGATTTCTATTTCACATTGACCCTCTCAATCTAGTTCATTCAGAAAACCACAGAGGAAATAAAGTGTTTTGGCTTCCAATTTGGACTCCAGTAATAATAATCTCCTTCCTTTAGTTTGAATAGTACTCAGAAAAGTTTAAATTAAGAAAGACCTTTCAGGGACACCTGGGTGGCTCAGTCGGTTAAGCATCTGCCTTCGGCTTGGTTGTGATTCCAGGGTCCTGGAATCAAGTCCTACATCATGCTCCTTCCTCAGCAGGGAGCCTGCTTCTTCTCTCTCTGCCTGCTGCTCCCCCTGCTTTGTGCGCTCTCTCTCTCTGACAAACACATAAATAAAATCTTTAAAAAAAAAAAAAAAAAAGACATTTCTTTTTTTTTTTTTGTGCAAATGTTTTTCAAAAAAACAAAAAAGCAGCGTAAGTTCTCTAACAAAGGCAACAGCTCAAGGTTCACAAAAAGGACCTCACAAGTCCGTTTCAGTGCACTACAAAAACTGTACACCCTCAGGGTGTGGACCATAACCATTTTCATCATTGCTATAGCTTAATGAAATACAAGAAGTTGGTGAAAGAAGCTGTCATAGTCTAATTAAATTTGACTGATAATCCATTGTATAATTTCTATGAAGCTACAAATGGCATAAGACACTACTTCTTTTGAGGTTCTCAACAAAGAAAAGGCTCATTTTCCAGTATTATGATTAAAAATGAGAATGTTGATTTGCTTAAAATACACACACACACACACAGCCCTAGTTAATGTCTTCAGTGCTGGAAATTTTCATTTCAAAATCCCACTCATGACTCGAGATTTTATACATGCATACGGATGATTTTAAGCAGCACTAGTTTAGCTCCCAATAAGACAAATCCAATTGCAAATGTATTTTAATAATTAAAATTTATTCTGAGAGTTATGCAGATTTTGGTTAAATAGAAATTTTGCTTGTAACACTACTTTAAGAATCACTGAATTCGTTTTTCTTTTTTTAAAAGATTTTATTTATTTATTTGACAGAGAGAGATCACAAGTACGCAGAGGCAGGCGGAGAGAGAGGGGGAACCAGGCTCCCTGCTGAGCAGAGAGCCCCATGTGGGGCTCGATCCCAGGACCCTGGGATCATGACCTGAGCCGAAAGCAGAGGCTTTAACCCACTGAGCCATCCAGGTGCCCCTGAATTCTTCTGAGCTAAAATGAGTAGGATATTGTAAAATCAGCAATTTGGAAAAGTCCTGGGAGATGATCTTACAATACACATGTAATAATGAAGGAGGGTAGGGGAAGATAGCCTCAGAAGTAATATGCTTAAGGTCACACAGCTCAATGTCCTTTACACAGACACAGTGGAAAATAAAAAAAACCAAATTCATATATAGTTTACAACCTCAATTTTACTGGGTCATAATTTGCAAATGAATAAATCTTCTACTAGTCCCAAAGGGCCTCTAAACAATTTTCTGGAAATCATACTGACTTCTGAAGTGAAATGGTATTTTGGTGAGAAATTAAAAATATGTAATAGGGGATGCCTGGGTGGCTTGGATGGTTAAGCATTTGCCTTCAGCTCAGTTCACGACTCCAGGGTCCTGGGATTAGGCCCTGCATAGGGCTCCCTGCTTGGCTGGTAGCCTGCTTCTCCCTCTTTCTACTATTCCCCCTGCTTATGCTCTCTCTCTCTCTGCCAAATAAATGAAATCTTAAAAAGATAAAAATAAGAATGTATAATAAGAACAAAGAAAACCAGCTGAATTTATTTGGTAAATAAAAGGAAGGAGCAAACATTACTTATTTTAAAAATAAAGCAAAACTACAGATATAACCAAAGTCTGTGAGTCAGTAGCTCTCTTGGGCTATTAACTATAACTAGTTTTTATAAGAGCACTTCATAACTCTTAAACAAACAAACTGCAAATGGTGCAGAGGATATAAAGTAGAAAGTACCAGCAGGGATGGATCTAAGGTAGAAAGTCGTCGTCTTCTACAGGTAAACACAGTCAATTTTCTAATAAATCTTCCCACAAATATTCTACACATAAACGTACACTTTCATTTTTAACAACTCTTAAAAACTGCTTCTAAATTCATCTAAAATGTCAGATCACAATAGGTGTTTTTTTTTTTAAGGTTTTATTTATTTATTTGACAGAGAGAGATCACAAGTAGGCAGAGAGGCAGGCAGAGAGGGGGAAGCAGGCTCCCTGCTGAGCAGAGAGCCCGATGCGGGACTCGATCCCAGGACCCTGAGATCACGACCCGAGCCGAAGGCAGCGGCTTAACCCACTGAGCCACCCAGGCGCCCAAGATCACAATAGGTTTAAGAAAGGAGAATGAGGGGCACCTGGGTGGCTCAGTGGGTTAAGCTGCTGCCTTCGGCTCAGGTCATGATCTCAGGGTCCTGGGATCGAGTCCCGCATCGGGCTCTCTGCTCAGCGGAGAGCCTGCTTCCTCCTCTCTCTCTCTCTGCCTGCCTCTCTGCCTACTTGTGATTTCTCTCTGTAAAAAAAAAAAATAAAAATCTTTAAAAAAAAAAAAAAAAAAAAAAAAAAAAAAGAAAGGAGAATGAAATTCCTAACATGGGTCATTCACAATTATGAGAATATGATGATTATTACATGAGAGAAAAGTTGCAAAATAGAGAAAATAAATATTCAAAGTGTTAACTAACAGCACCATGTGGTCTAATCTCCATCTGCAAAGACCATTTCAGCATATAATTTCACATAATGGAGCCAATAAAAATATACACACTAAGGGCATCTGGGCGGCTCAGTGGTTAAGCATCTAATTTGGCTCAGATCAAGATCTCAGGGTCCTGAAATCAAGATCTGTGTCAGGCTCCCTGCTCAGCAAGGAGTCTGCTTCTCCCTCTCCCCCTGCCCCTCTCACCCCTGCTGATGCTTGCTCTCTCTCATATAAATAAAATTTATTAAAAGAAAAAAAATACAAAACGCTACCCAAGAAAAATAAAAGTAGCCACTGATTCTTTTATAATTTTCATATTATAAGCACATTACCAAAACTTTGTAAAATAAAAAATTTTAAAACTACCCACAAATCTGAGGACCCTGGATGGCTCAGTCAGTTGCGTGCCCAGCTCTTGATTTCAACTCCATCATGATTTCAGGGTCCTAAAATCAATATATGCATTGCGCTCCATACACAGCAGGGTGTCTGCTTGAGGATTTCTCTCCCTCTCCCCTTCACTCAGCCCCTCCCCAGCTCTTGCATGTGCGCTCTCGCTCTCTCTCTCTCTCTAAAATAATCTTTTAAAAAAATACATATAGGGGCACTTGGTTAAGCATCGGCCTTTGGCTCAGGTCATGATCCCAGGGTCCTGGGATCAAGCCCTGCATGAGGCTTCCTGCTCAGTGGGGAGCCCGCTTCTCCCTCTCCCCCCTGCTCACGCTCTCTCTTGCACTCTCTCTCAAATAAATAAAATCCTTAAAAATAAAAGTTTAAAATTAAAATTAAAAAATACATATATATATATATATATATATTATACACACATATGCACACACACAAAACCATACAGAATTATTTTGTTCCTCAAGTGTTTATATATAGCTAGAAATAAAAGTAAAATCTTCAAGTCTGAAACACTTAGGGTCAGAGCAGCAGGAGACACATACCTTTTTATAAGTGTTTCCTAACTGTTGGTGTATATTCTAATTCTGTCTCTAATATTTTTAAAAAGAAAAATGTTACTCCTTTGACAGATCCTGACCTGATCATTCAAGTCTGTTATGGAGCCCAGAAAAAGAATCACTGCAGGTTATCCACACCTCATCTCCAGAGCTCTTCCAGACCACCCACCATCTGCCCAAACAACTGTATATTCTCATCATTCCTAGTTCTAGGACACTCCTCCCACCACTATTTTGGCCCTATACCATTGATCCTACTTTTTGACAAATGCTTTAACTGACAGCCTCATTGGGAGCACCAACCCAGCCTATTCTGTCTGTCAGTCCTATCTACCACACCAGCTGAAAAACAGACACAAGCCAAATTTCAAGTGAGGTTTGAAACCCACTTTTCATCTGGCCTTCCCACACAAAAGAAACAGATACAGTGAGATATTACATTCTTCAGCTCAAATGCAACAGAGGACTAGAGAGAACAGAAATACTTTCAGTTCTGTTAAGATTTAGTCATTCATTCGCTCATTCATCATTCAACAAATATTTATTAAGAGCCTACTTCATGCCAGACATTTTTAGGAACAGGAGATAAAGTGATTAACAACAAAGTCCCCACTCTCTTGGAGTTTATATAAAATCAGTTAACAGTAAGTCAACATCTTGGTAATGACATTTTCATCCAAAGGTTTTAATCTTCATATACTAAAAAAACAAATTAAAAACTGTAAAACAAAAGTTTTAAAAGAAAAAGGGGCACAGATGGTTTCGTTTAATGTTATGAACAAATTCACAATGTAATCTGCACTAACAGTCATACTAAATACATTTTGGGGGGAAAAACAGGTTTTTCCCTTTATAGGCTATCAAATCTCAATCTCCTATTGAACTATGATAGATATCTATTCTTTTTCTTTTTTAATTTAAATTTTGTTATTTATTTATTTATTTATTTGACAGAGCACAAGTAGGCAGAGAGGCAGGCAGAGAGAGAGAGAGGAGGAAGCAGGCTCCCCACTGAGCAGAGAGCCCGATGCGGGGCTCGATCCCAGGACCCTGCGATCATGACCTGAGCCGAAGGCAGAGGCTTTAACCCACTGAGCCACCCAGGTACCCTTATTTATTTTTTTTTAATAAACATATTCTGTATTTTTAACCCCAGGGGTACAGGTCTGTGAATCGCAAGTTTTAAACACTTCACAGCACTCACCATAGCACATACCCTCCCCAATGTCCATAACCCCACCTCCCTCTTCCCCACAGCAACCCACAGCTTGTTTTGTGAGATTAAGAGTCATTTATGGTTTGTCTCCCTCCAAATCCCAACTTGTTTCATTTATTCTTCTCCTATCCCCATAACCCCCCCATGTTGCATCTCCACTTCCTCATATCAGGGAGATCATATGATAGTTGTCTTTCTCCGACTGACTTATTTCGCTAAGCATGATACCATACAGTTCCATCCACGTCGTCGCAAATGGCAAGATTTCATTTCTTTTGATAGCTGCATAGTATTCCATTGTGTATATATACCACATCTTCTTTATCCATTCATCTGTTGATGGACATCTAGGTTCTTTCCATAGTTTGGCTATTGTAGACATTGCTGCTATAAACATTCGGGTACACGTGCCCCTTCAGATCACTATGTTTGTATCTTTAGGCTAAATACCCAGTAGTGCAATTGCTGGGTCATAGGGTAGATATCTATTCTAACTATTAGCAAGGGTGACCACAAAGTAACTTGTAAAAGCTAAGAGGGAATGGCTATTAATGGACAAAGAAAATACTAGGCAACTAGAATATAAAAGGGTAAAAGGGAATTAGTAAATGTACATCCATGCTGAGCATTATACTACAAAACACAGTCTCATCCTCAAAGAGCTTACAATTTGGTTAAATTATTAATGTGTATAACAAATAATCATTCAAGAAGTTTTCTGAGGAATGCCAATCCGTAACATCAGTGACTGTGTAGGACTTCAGAAAACAAAGAATTATTTGTGGACTACAAATGATTAGGAACCATCCACAAGGAAGAAAAGACTGAAATGGATTGTACAGGAAGGTTAAGACTGAGAAGTAAAAGACCAAAAGGCTTTCTTAGTAAAGAAAACACAGAGGCAAGAATGTACGTGGAATATTCTACGATTTTATATTGTGACTGGTATCAGTACTGCAAATAAACAGGAGGTCCACAAAAGTCAGAAAGTCATAGGATGGCGGAGCTAGAAAGAATTCCAAATTCTACCCATATTCTTCCAAAGATGAAAAAAGTGAAACTCCAGAAGGTCACCAAATAAGGCCACACAGTAAACTGATGGCAAAGTTTAGATTATAATCTAGGTGTGCTGATGTTTATGACTGAACACTAGCTCCCTTCGGACTATGAACTAATGGCAGGATGATCCAAGAGAAAACATGCTGCAGGTATTTAGGCAAAAGTCCAGGTAAAGAAACAGTATGGATTTGTTATCATCTTAAAGATAAGGTTTAAAGTTAGAGGAGCAGATAAAATCTTGGGGAATTATATGGAAGAAAACAAGAGCCAAATCCGAAAAACTGTATAGGGATCATGCTCTCTTCCCCTCCACATATCTGTCTTACCCACAAAATGGGACACTACTGCCATTTTTTCACACTAGTGTATAAGACATGGTGTCACTGTGCATGAGGCAGGCCATTTTTTCCCTCTCCTCTAAGCAGTAAGCCCTGACCTAGACTCTTAAGGTCCCAAGTTCTGCTGGTGACTATTAAACCCAAAGAAGTTAGAAGGAATGACAAAATCAGAATGTTTCAAGATTTGAAGGAACCAATGTGATCATGTTTCTACCCACCACTTAAAATTTCTAAGTAAGAGAAAAACAGTTGTCAGAGAGAATTAAAAATGTCAGCTTTACTACTAATAAAACCTCGACTAGAAGGGTGCCTGAGTGGCTCAGTGGGTTAAGCCTCTGCCTTCAGCTCAAGTCATGATCCCAGGGTTCTGGGATCAAGCCCCACATTAGGCTCTCTGCTAGGCAGGGAGCCAGCCTGCTTCCCCCCTCTCTCTGCCTGCCTCTCTGCCTACTTGTGATCTCTGTCTGTCAAATAAATAAATAAAATCTTTAAAAATAATAATAATAAAATAATAAATTTTAAAAAGAATCATTCATTCATAATATACATAAAATGACAGTTTTGGTATTCTTTGTCTGCCTTAGGATGAAGTTCATTTCAATCTCATTCCAAGATTTTCTACTTTAGCTCAGATCATCACTGAACCTACTGATTCCCCTGTACTCCCCCAAAAAGTTCATCATCTTCCATCTTCACAAAATTCATTTTTTAACTTATGGTATAATTGGCATACAACATTATAATAGCTTCACATTTGGCAGTGTATACTGCAAAATTATCATCTTGGTAAGTCTAGTTAACATCCATCACAATAGTTTCTTTTTTTCATATGATGAGAACTTTTAAGATCTACTCTCTTGGTAACTTTCAAATATGCAATACAGTATTATTAACCATAGTTGCCATGGTATTATCTGCACAACTTATCTATCTTATAACTGGGAATCTATGCCTTCTGACTCTCTTTATCCATTTTGCCCACCACTCACCCCTGGTAACCACCAATCTGTTCTGTTTATCTATGAATTTTGTTTTGGGGTTTTGTTTTTGTTTTAAATTTCACATATAAATGCAATCATACAGTATTTTTCTTCATAAAATTCTTTAGTGCTTGTTTTTCCAAGGAAAAATGAGAAAGAAGTCTTATTGTATGGATACAAATACATGGCAGGATTTTTTTTTTTTTTTTTAAGATTTTATTCATTTGAGGGGCGCTTGGGTGGCTCAGTCAGTTGGGCAGCTGCCTTCAGCTCAGGTCATGGTCCCAGTGTCCTGGGATTGAGCCCTGCATTGGGCTCCCTGCTCAACGGGAAGCCTGCTTCTCCCTCTCCCATTCCCCTGCACGTGTTCCCTCTCTGTCAGATAAATAAATAAAATCTTTTTTAAAAAATAAAGTTATATTCTTAAAAAAAGAAAAGAGTTTATTTATTTGAGAGAGCATGCATGGGGTGGGGAGCAGAGGGAGAGGGAGACAAACAAGCAGATTCCCATGCTGGGTGGGGAGCCTGAATCAGGGCTGGATCCCAGGACCCTGGGATCATGACCTGAGCCTATGTCAGATGCTGAACAGACTGAGCCTCCTAAGCACCTGACCTGGAGTATTTTAAAGTTTGATATTTCAGGGGCACCAGGTGACTCAATAGGTTAAGCCTCAGACTCTTGGTTTTGGCTCAGGTTGTGATCTCAGGATCATAGGATACAGCCCCAACTAGAGCTCCAAGATCAGCACAGAATCTGCTTATCCTTCTCCCACCACCCCTCCTCCTGCTAGCACTCGCGTGCACTCTCTCTCTCAAACAAATAAATCCTTTTTAAAAAATTATTACAAGACTAATACTTCAAATTATATCAACTAACTTGCCCTTTAAAACAGTATATTCTTTAGCAGCCATAAATTATTTTTAATAATATAAGCTTAGAATCTTATACATACTTTCAATGCTTCTTTTAAAAAAAAGTCTGCTTCTCCTCTCCCCCAATCATGCACTCTCATATAAATCCTTACAAAAAAAAATTTTTTAAGTTCAGCTCCATTTGTGTTCCATTGTACTAAAAAAAAAAAACCTTTCAACTTTGCTTTTAAAGAGTTCAGTTAAATAATCTTTTTAAAAACTCATAGCAACAAACAATGCTGAGTAAAAGAAACCAGAAACAAAAAAGAAAATTCTGTATGATTAGATTCATACAGACTTCAACACCTAACAAAAAACAAGTTATGCTATTAGAAGTAGGTCAGTGGACACAGATACTAACTGGAAGGAAACATGGGGGGCTCTTCTGTGGTTCTGTTTACAGTACATTTCTAGCTATTCTACACCACTGTTTTCAGTATGTGAAAATATTGTGATGTTCACTAACAACTGTTTTGGGATGGTTTGTTATACAGCAACAAAAGAACTTCATCTATGCACAAACACACCTCTTCCATTAAAACAAACTTAGAACGCAGCATTATGACCAAGTATGGCCAAGCTTAGAAACCCCATATGTAAAACAGAATTGCTGTTAAGATTAAATGAGTCAGGGGTGCCTGGGTGGCTCAGTGGGTTAAAGCCTCTGCCTTCAGCCCGGGTCATGATCTCAGAGTCCTGGGATCAAGCCCTGCATCGGGCTCTCTGCTCAGCAGGGAGCCTGCTTCCTCCTCTCTCTCTCTGCCTGCCTCTCTGCCTACTTGCGATCTCTGTCTGTCAAATAAATTTTTTAAAAAAATCTTTAAAAAATTAAAAAATTTAAAAAAAAAAGATTAAATGAGTCAATCCTCTACACGGTAGCTGGCATAGACTCAGTGCTCAATAAATGTTAGCTCTGAGGTTTTTATTATTATTCCTTCAAAGCTCTCTAAATATGCCATATTCACTTTCCCTCCTGTATCTCTGCCTCACTTTCATCACCTAGCTCTTCTGAACTCACACAAATCCTAACTAGTCCTCAGGACCAAATGTAAACCCTTTCTCTCCAACAAAGTATTTTATGACTACTCTTACCTCCAAATTTCCCTTTTCTAAGGTGAACTGTATTTACTGAGTAAATGCACAGAACAGCAAAACACAATTATTAATGTATATATTTAAGTTTTGTTTATCTTCAAAGAATCCTATTTCACTTTCCCTACATGTTCCCTAGTATATAACAGAGAAGACATAATAAGCTCAGTAGAATTCACAAACTATTAGGTCCATCCATTGACCTGTCACACAGATGAGTAACAAGAGGAGTGTTCTAGTTGGATACCCCATGGGATCTTCTACATATCCCAAATACTTAAGTGACCACTGAAAACTATTCTATAACTTCAAAGTCCTACTTCAATGCTCCACTGAGGAGTCAGGTGAGTAGCATAAAAAAGGGGGTGGGAAGAAGTTTCACATTCTAAAATCTGAAACTCAGTAAGAACATGCACCTACGTATAAAAAACAAAGGCTAACTCCTCTACCTCATTCTGAAGAAGAATGCTGAAGGTAAGGAGAAAGGTGCCACTTTCGAGAAAAGAAGCTCTCGGTAATGGCACAGCACTGAGAGAAGAATGAGAAAATTAAACACAATAATAGCAAGACTACTGAGCATTCCCTGCAAGTTGCACTCCATGCTAAGCATGTACATGTACTTGTCATTTAAGGCTCAAAACAATTTGTGAAATAATGGCTCTTAAACCCATTTTAAAGATCAGGAAGCTGAGGAAAACAGACATTTGGTGGCTTTCCCACAGTCACACAGCTAGTAACAGTCAAAGCAGGGGATGCCTGGGTAGCTCAGTTGGTTAAGCGACTGCCTTCTGCTCAGGTCATGATCCTAGAGTCCTGGGGTCAAGTCCCACATCAGGCTCTCTACTCAGCAGGGAGTCTGCCTCTCCCTCTGACTCTCCCCCCCCCTTTTTTTAAGAGATTTTTTTTAGTGCTTTTTCTCTCTCTCAAATAAATAAATAAAATCTTAAAAAAAAAAAAAAAAAAAACAGTCAAAGCAAAGATTCAACCCAGGTCCCTGAGCTCCAATTCCAAAGAAGCTTATGGCCACCATCCTGTTTCCCCTGTAATGAATTCATGTATTTATAAATAATGGACTTAATGACTGGAAAGAATCTTAAACAAAGCTATATTTCAATTCAAAAAGATAAAGGAGTAACTCTCAATAGCACTTCTTTCACTACATTATACAAAAACTGTTTTATGCCAAAGAATAAATTCTAAATTACCAAATAAAAATAAAATCATGTGACCACTAAGACATCAAATAATTTCTATCTCCCTATATATGAGAAAACCAAAATCCAAGTGACTAATTCAAGCCATGCAACTTCTTTTCCTGTTAGTTCATTACCAGTTCTGAAGTATAGGGTGAGAGAAGGAGGACGACTTTTTTGTGAATGTCATAAGTTAGTTGGAATTTAGTCACAAATGTGAACTTGCTGCTTTTCAAATTAAACACCTCATTATTTAATATGCTTTCACATACCTCACGCTTAATACTTAAGGCAGTTAGCATACACATACAGGACAAATTTCCTGCCAGGTCAAACAACAGATTTTTTTTCACTTTAGACTAATTCAAGTTCAACTGTGATTCAATTACTACAGTCCAGGCCAATACTATCGAGTACTTTCATGTAAGAAAATAACACAAACTTTCCCTCTCCCACTCTCCCTGCTTGTGTTCCCTCTCTTGTGTCTCTCTCTGTCAAAAAAATGAATAAAATCTTTTAAAAAAATAAAGAAAGAAAGAAAAAAAGAAATTAACACAAATTAGATGTGTGAAAAACTACTTTCCAGTGCATTTAACACATCAGCTGGGGGCTTAGTCTGCCAGTTTGCATTACACATGTGAATAATGTGTAACTGCACTTACACTAGTAGCAATTCTGAATTTCAGACTCAGGCAAGACTTATATAATGATAAATTTGGAAGCTAGAAATCTACAAGACAAAACCATGTGTGAAGGCAAAACTGCCTAGCTGGAAATAGAATGTTAAGAGTCATATAATCTAATCCCAATTAAAAATAAAATCCTCTAGGGTCGCGTGGGTGGCTCAGTCGTTAGGCATATGCCTTCAGCTGGAGTCGTGACCCCAGGATTCTAGGATCGAGCCCCACATCATGTTCTCTGATTGGTGGAAAAACCTGCTTCTCCCTCTCCCACTCCCCAAGCTTGTGTTCCCTCTATCGCTTTGTCTCTATCAAATAAACAAATAAAATCTTCTAAATAAATAAATAAATAAATGAAATCCTCTAGAAACTGTTGTACCATTTGATACCAGGCTTTTTCTGAGATGTCTTCATGACCCTCCTCCTTCTCTCTTAATGGTGAATTATCAAAATATCTGAAGATTGTAAAACATCTCTTGAGTCTCAAAAGATCTGCATTCTTTCTATCTGCCCTAGTCTACAATGACTCTGAGTCAGTAGTTAAAATATAATAATGATAAATTAAATAATACAAGGCAAAACACTTGAGGGGGAAAAAAGGAATCAATCGAAAAAGAAAAACTTGATGCCTTCAGCACCTAAATTGAAAGAGATCAGAACATTTGGGACAAAAATTGGCTTAAACCTTACTGGCACTAGAGTAAAAAAAAAAGTGATGGGATCAAACTGCTCCAAATGGGGGCAGGGTGGAGGGTGCTGGATGGCTGGGTTGTTTAAGCCTTGGACTCTTGACCTCAGCTCCAGTCTTGATCTCAAGGTCATGTGTTCAAGCTCCTTGTTTACTACCTGCTGGGTGTGGAATCTACTTTAAAAAAAAAAAATCTAATATGCCAATCCCCACAAAACAGAAGCTCCATAAATTTAGGTAGTTACCATACTGATACAGTGCAACAGTGGTTTCTGGAGTAGAAGTCAGTGATTTTATCACTGAATTCATACAGCACTGCACTGCTGTATAAAAGTCATTTATACAACACTGCACTGGTTAATTTTTTATTTTAAACAGAAAAAAAAAACTTACCTGCAAAAAAATTTCTTTCCTACATTATAATTAAGTAAAATTTTGCACAGTGACCATGAAAAACAGGAATACTACTAAATGGTATAATCCCAGGGATGACAAAGTGCATACAGTGAAGGCAATTACTAGGAGACTGAAATGCTCTGGTACACAGTTTCGGATGGTCTAGGGATCAATTAAGAGACTAGAAACACATCATATTCTCTTCCTCAAATATCTCAAATATTATATATCTCCTCCTCAAATTCAAGTGGCATTCATTTTGGCCTGCCAATAAACTATTTTCCTAAATACTTAAACAGTATAACTCTTCGAAAAAAATTAATACCAACCATTTAAAATTGGTCAGGGGCACCTGGGTGCCTCAGTCAATTTAATGTCCAACTGTTGATTTAGGCTTGTCATGATCTTGGGGTCATGGGATCAAGCCCCCCCATCAGGCTCTGCCTCAATGTGGAGTCTGTTTGTCCCTTTCCCTCTGCTTCTCCCCCACCCCACTGCTCCTCCACCTGGACATGTACACATGCATACTTTCTCTCTAAAATAAACAAACAAAAAGCTTTTAAAAATATATACATACATATATACATAAAATAGGTCGAGCTAAAGACCTCATTTTTTAAAAAATACATGCTAAGGTATGCCTTTTCTCAACTGTTAACCAAAAAAGGAGAAAGGGGGAGCCTGGCTGGCTCACTCAAAAGAGCATGTGACTTGATTTCATGATCATGAGTTCAAGCTCCATACTGGGTGTAGAGATGACTTAAATAAATAAACTTAAAAAAAAAAAAAGGAGACATTAATATTTTGGTCATGATTTTTTTTGTTATTACAATGTTTTCTGGCTTTGTTCTTCTTTTTACCAAACAGATCTAAAATTACCACCACATCAACTAACTGTTTCAACTCATCCAGGTTAAAAAACAAGTTCCACAAGTATACATCCGAAGTAAAACACGTTACCAAAAAAACATCAGCTACTATAAATTTGAACAAGGGGCAATTTAATTATATATCCACTTAAACCCACTAATTTCTCAATAACCATGTGCCCATTAAAATACTAACATGTAAAAGATCAAATCTGACATGCTTATGAGATACAAAAAACAGGTTTTTAAAAGAGGAGATACAATAAAAAGAGTAAGAGGAGGGCAAACCATGAAACCGACTCAACTACGGAGAACAAACTTAAGGTTACAACAATGAAGGTGGGTGGGGGAATGGGCTAAATAGGTGATAGGGATTAAGAGGTGCACCTGTGATGAGCACTGGGCATTGTATGCAAGTGCTGAATCACTATATTGTATACGTGAAACTAACATAACACTGTATGTTAACTAACTGGAATTTTAAAAAATGAAGCAAATCTACACTACACTACAATAAAGTAAATTAAAAGAGGAGACACAATTAGAAGTATAATATGGTGGTCACCTTAACAAACAACAAGATAGCATGACATTTCTTCATGCTTAAAGAACTAAACTCTTGGAATATAAAAAATTCTGATAATTACAGACCTAACTAACAAAGTTCTTTTTTTTTTTTTTTTTAAAGATTTCATTTATTTATTTGAGAAGGAAAGAGAAAGCAGAAGCAGGAGAGAAGGGCAGTGGGAGAGGAGAGGGAGAAGCAGACTCCCCACTGGACAGAAAGCCCAATGCAGGACTCGACCCCAGGACCCTGGGATCATGACCTGAGCCAAAGGCAGATGCTTAACCGACTGAGCCACCCTGGAGTCCTCTTTATAAAGCAGGAATTTTAAGTAAGATGCTCCATTAGCCTACAAATATGACTGGCTTAATTATTCAAACACAAGTTATTTCTGTATACCCAGTTATCAGTCAAATTTCAGGGACATATTAAGACTTAAAATTTTAATGGTCACTAGTTTATTTCAAAATAGAAAACTGAACCAGGCATATCTTGATGATCTAGGAGATAGTACATTCCATCAGAATCATTCAACTGCTGACAAAATTACTGTGAAACAAAAACAAATAGGGAAGTCCTAGAAATACTGTTTAAACACTGTTGAAACACCTCACTTTGTTAACGACAAAGCGCCCTTAAAAGCAAATGCTTACGGTTACATATTCCATAGAATATGAACAGCTCACATTACTAGGCCCTTACTTTTGTATGCCCCACTTTGTTCCATGCACATTAATTCATTTACAACAAACCTCAAAGCAAAGTTTCATTATTTTGTCCCATTTCAGGGAGGACAACTGAGGCAGAGAAAAGCAAAAACAAAACAAAAAACTCGTAGGCTAGAATTCAAACATCAATATTCTGACTCTGGAGTCCACACTCTTAGCCACAATACCATTCTATGTTTATCTAAAGTATTAATACTGAAACTAAAGAGACTTAAGCAAACATTACACCAACATAAGGGAAACAAAGTCATCAGGTATCCCAGTTCACACATGAACAGAGTTGACACTAGGTCAACTGATGAAGTGGCTGACTTTTGCCCTCAGTACTCTCACTTCTGTACCCTCATCTATTTTGCCTCCCCTAGCAGCATTCCCCCTTTCTTTCATAGGCATCGAGCACCTTTAGCATCACTGAAAAGAGTAAAAGACTGAATCTCAACCGCAGTATACCTTAATAAATAAGTGACAAGGGGCACCTGGGTGGCTCAGGTCCTGGGATCCAGCCTCAGCCCCACATCGGGCTCCCCTCAGCAAAGAGCCTGCTTCCCCCTCTTTCTCTGCCTGCCTTTCTGCCTATTTGTGATCCCTGTCTGTCAAATAAATAAATAAAATCTTAAAAAAATAAAAATAAAATAAAATAAATAAGTGACAAATAGCTAAGCCTTCTAGAATTATTACTATTTTACCACAACAATAAATTACTTAAGATCAAAAAAATGTTCTAAAAGTAAATTTTAAGATACTCTCCAGAAAACAGAACAAGTATTTTAGAAGAAAATGGGGTCTTCCTGGTATCTGTAGACAAATGGAACGATTTGATAAAGCAGTATAAGTCAAATGTTAATTACAGAATCTAGGGAGGTAAGTATATGTAAAATCGAATTCTTAAAAATGTCATATAAATATCATTTCTCTGCTCTAAACCCTCCAATGTTTTCTCGTCGCAGAATAAAATCCAAAATCCTTACCATTTCCTATGAGGGCCTACATGAACTGGCCCCTGACATCCTCATCTCAAATTATACTGGCCTCCTTCACATGCCAAATGTGTGTGAGTGGTATAAACTAAAGAGATTTTGCACCTACTGTTCCCTCTACCCAACACACTCCACCCACAAATATGCTGACAACGCTCCACTTCCTTCATATCTCTGTTCAATTTTCCCCTTAAAAAAGACTTTCTTGGAGTGCCTGGGTGGCTCAGTGGGTTAAAGCCTCTGCCTTCAGCTCAGGTCATGATCTCAGGGTCCTGGATAGACCCCCGCATCAGGATCTCTGCTCAGCGGGGAACCTGCTTCCCACCCCACCTCCCCAGCACCCTCCCCCCACTCTCTGCAAGCCTCTCCGCCTACTTGTGATCTCTCTGTCAAATAAATAAATAAAATCTTAAAAAAAAAAAAAAAAAGACTTCCTTGATCACTCTAAGTAACAACTCTCTCCAATGTCTTTGTACAGTGGTTTGGTTTTTTTTTTTCACATAGCACTTATTACCAAAGGACCTGATATACTTGGTACTTTTTACCCCTGCTATAATACAGGTTTAGTTATTAAAGGGCTTGTTGGGGCGTCTAGGTGGCTCAGTGGGTTAAGACTCTGCCTTCGGCTCAGGTCATGATCTCAGGGTCCTGGGATGGAGTCCCGCATCAGGATCTCTGCTCAGCAGGGAGCCTGCTTCCCCCTCTCTCTGCCTGCCTCTCTGCCTACTTGTGATCTCTCTGTGTCAAATAAATAAAATCTTAAAAAAAGGGGGGGGCTTGTTTTTATTCTCTGGGCTCTTAATATAACACCTGACACATAGCTGGTATGCAATAAACATTTCTTGAATAAATGAACAAATGAGTGAATTCCTTAACCCCACCTATTCATAAGGCCACCCTGACTTCCTAGTAATAACAGGTTAATGAAGACTCTGAGATTCAAACAGCAACTATCTCATAAACCATTTACCATATAACTACCATCTTATATCAACCTATCAAGCACTAATTGATGAAATTACCCAACTCCGACTCTACGACCCAGCAACTGCTCTACTGGGTATTTACCCCAAAGATAAAAATGTAGTGATTTGAAGAAGCACATGCACCCCAATGTTTATAGCAGCAATGTCCACAACAGCCAAACTATGGGAAGAGCCTAAACGTCCATCGACAGATAAATGGATAAAGAAGATGTGGTATATATATGCAGTGTAATATCATGCAGCCATCAAAAAAAATATTGCCATGTGCAACAACGTGGATGGAACTAGAGGGTACTACACTAAGCAAAATAAGTCAATCAGAGAAAGACAATTATCATATGATCTCACTGATAGGTGGAATTTGAAAAACAAGGCAGATGATCATAGGGGTAAAAAGGAAAAAATGAAACAAGACAAAACCAGAGAGGGAGAAAAACCATAAGAGACTCTTAATCTCAAAAAACAAACTGAGGGTTGCAGGAGTGGTAGAGGGTGATTAGGATTGGGGGGCTGGGTGATGAATACTTGGGAGGGTATGTGCTATGATGAGCGCTGTGAATTGTGTTAAGACTGATGAATCACAGACCCACCCCTGAAATAAATAATAAATTATATGTTAATTAAAAAAAAAGAAAAGGAAAATTACCCAGCTCCTCCAGTAGGTGAAGTAGGGAAATTACACACAATACACTTAAGAAGAAATAAGTACAGGTGAAGAAAGACAAGTATTTATGTTGAAAACAGATGTCTAGGGGCGCCTGGGTGGCTAAGTGGGTTAAAGCCTCTGCCTTTGGCTCAGGTCATGATCTCAGGGTCCTGGAATCGAGCCCCGGATCGGGTTCTCTGCTCAGTGGGGAGCCTGCTTCCTCCTCTCTCTCTGCTTGCCTCTCTGCTACTTGCGAGCTCTGTGTGTCAAATAAATAAATAAAATCTTAAAAAAAAAAAAAAAAAGGCACCTATGAAAATAAATTTATACCAAAAGTTTGAGCACTGTCAATCTTATAACTTTGTTGTTGTCATAATGAAGCTCAGATCCAAATCTGCAACCCACACCCAACAACCATCCAAGGTCATTGGCATTTATTTCAATAGAATACTCAAGCTCTACCTACCTGTCTGCCTGTCTGTTTACCCACATCCTGTTTTCCCTTCGCTTTGATTTCCTTATCTAGTTTCTTCATCTAATGTTACATGAAGTATTTTTGTAAACCACACTGAATCCTTTTTGGAATTAAGTTTATCACAGGTTGATAAACTCTAGAGATTTTCATCAGATTACTGTTTCTGCTTAAGATATAAAAAATTGCAAAGAGGGGCGCCTGGGTGGCTCAGTGGGTTAAGCCTCTGCCTTCGGCTCAGGTCATGATCTCAGGGTCCTGGGATCGAGTCCCACATCGGGCTCTCTGCTTGGTGGGGAGCCTGCTTCCTCCTCTCTCTCTCTTTGCCTGCCACTCTGCCTGCTCGGTCTCCCTCTGTCAGATAAATAAATAAAATCTTTAAAAAAAAAAAAAAAATTGCAAAGAATATGGCACCCACTCTAAAAGAAAAGGCCAGATAATCGAAAACACCACAACTTCACTTGAGCCCATCAGAGACTGCTAAAGTTGTGAGGCAACCAAATAAGCCAAATTCTAAAGTCAGAAAAGGCCCCCCCAATAAAGGACAGAACACACATGGCAGGCTACAAGAAAAAGAGGTAATTAGGGCCACCTGGGTGGCTCAGTCGTTAAGCTTCTGCTTAAGCTTCTGCCTTTGGCTCAGGTCTCAATCCCAGGGTCCTGGAATCAAGCTCGCATCGGGCTCCCTGCTCAGTGGGAAACGGGCTTCTCCCTCTCCCACTCCCCTTGCTTGCGTTCCCTCTCTCTCTCACTCTCTCTCTCTCTCTCAAATAAAAAAATAAAAAAGCTTTAAAAGAAAGAAAAAGAGGTAATTATAATATCTAAAATAAGCTCCTAAGAGCTAAGTGTAGACTAGCCTAACACTCTCCCAACTCAGTATTCTAGGTACAATAGGAGTCTGCACTCACTTGCAAGCTCTTTTCTAAAGGCCTCCACTGGGTGCTCATGAGAAAGACTAGATTCATGGCAAAAAAAAACAGAGAGAGTCCCACTCAATATTACAGGAGTGTAGGAAGTTTTCAGCCATCACTGAGAACGGGCACAAAGACCCACTGGCTTCCCCAGATCCTTTTCTCCTATGAAGCAAAAACATTATTAGGCCGCTGGGAAAGAGGCAATAAACATTCACACTGCCAGGACACTGGCAAACATCTACTGTTGCCAGGATAAGACAATAAGCAAATTCCTCTACCCTTGTGGGGAAGGGTAAGAAATCATTTTGGGCCTAGGACTGAACACTGATATACCAAGTAGAAGTATCCTAACGCTGGGTGAGGGGCAGGAAACCCCATCCAAGAACAACCACAAATACAAGGCAAATACTGACTGTCAAGAGAAGGAGGAAAGGGAACAATGATAAAGCCCCATCTTTAGGGCCAAGGTAGACATTGAAGCCTAACACTGAAGCTGGACCAGAATAACTACGTCCACAATCCTAACATCAACTAGCAAGCAACAGCCTTCTACCAGTGGGCTAACATTAGCCACCACTGTAAGACTTTGAAGCCTGTGATACACTGAAGATGAGAACAATAAATCCCCAGACTAGCTCAACTCATGATGAATTTGACTCAACACCCCACCACAACGGATAGCCATATTTTCCAGAATAAATACTATTTCCCTCAGTCTCTACTATACTACACAAAATGCCCAACACTTAAATAAAAATTATGAGAAACACACACACCAAAAACCACCAATACTGAACAGAAAAAGCAATCAAGACAAGCTGAACTCAAGGATCACTCAGATACTGGAGCTATCAGACAGAATTCTTTCTTAATTATGATGATTAATATGTTCAAGGACTTAGTGAAAAAGGTAGATAATATACGTGAACAGAGACATAATTTCAGAAAAGAGATGGGAGGCTATTTCTAAAAGTCAAATTGAAATGCTTCAGTGTCAGAAATAAGGAATTCTTTCAACAAACTCAATAGCAGAGTGGACTCAGCTAATGAAAAGAATCAATGAACTTGAAAATACATGAAGACACATGAATAAACACTACCCAAATTGAAACAGAGAAGAGAGCAAAAAAAGCATCCAATGTTGAGAGACACTATCAAATGGCCTAACTTACATACAAAATGAAGTCCCACAAGGAGAAAAGAGAGAGACTGGGGCAGAAGAAATACTTGGAGATAATGGTCAATAACTTTATAGAAATAGGGGCACCTGTGTGACTAAGTGTCTGCCTTCAGCTCAGGTCATGATTCCAAGGTCCTGGGATCAAGCCCCCCACCCCCACCCCTATCAGGCTCCCTACTGAGAGGCGAGACTGCTTTGCCTCTCCTTTTGTCCTTCCCTTCCTGGCTCAAGCACGCTCTGAAATAAAATCTTAAAAAGAAAAAAAAGTTTTTCAGAAATACAGGATGCTATCAAGCCACAGATTCAAGAGGCTTAAAGAAATCCCGAGACAACAGACACAGATGCCTCCCCACATCAAAGTCAAAAAGCTCAAAGGCATCTAAAGGGCTGGGGGCGGGAGGGGGTGAGGAATGGGTATTACATATACATTCAAGAACAAAGATAAAAATTTCATCAGATTTTGTCAGAGATTACACAAGCCAGAAGACAAGGACTTTTTTTTTTTTAAACTACTTCAAAGTAGCAGAAGAAAAAAACTGTCAACCCAGAATTCTATATGCAGGAAAAGTATTTTTCATTATGAAGGCAACATTAAGATAACTATCAATATAAATAGTGTTCACCATGCCAAACTAAAGATAAATAATGCAAGATATTTTTTACTTGAAATGCAATAAACATGGTAAAAAGTGTCCTTGACCCCAAAATAATGCTGAAAAAGAGGTTATTTTTCATAACATTCAAACATTTCCTTCACCTTTCAAATTAAAGTTTATCATCTCCTTAACACCCTACTCACAACCCTTCCTATAGGGGCGCCTGGGTGGCTCAGGGGGTTGAGCTGCAGCCTTCGGCTCGGGTCATGATCTCAGAGTCCTGGGATCAAGTCCCGCATCGGGCTCTCTGCTCAGCAGAGGGCCTATTTCCCTCTCTCTCTCTCTCTCTCTCTCTGCCTGCCTCTCCATCTACTTGTGATTTCTCTCTGTCAAATAAATAAATCTTTAAAAAAAAAAAATTTAAAAAAACCCTTCCTACTAACACTGATAAATTCTCATCCAATCCTATGGTTTAGAATACTATGGAGGAACTGAAGCAATTAAAAGAGAATGAAATAAACCTTAAGAAACATGCTAAATCCAAAAAACTATTCTGAATAATGGAATTATGGTTGAGTTTTCTTCACATCTTTTTATTTTAAGATTTTATTTATTTATTTGAGAGAGAGACAGTGAGAGAGAACATGAGCGAGGAGAAGGTCAGAGAGAGAAGCAGACTCCCCGTGGAGCTGGGAGCCCGATGCGGAACTCGATCCCGGGACTCTGGGATCGTGACCGGAGCCAAAAGCAGTCATCCAACCAACCGAGCCACCCAGGCGTCCCTCTTCACATCTTTTAAAGCTTCCCAATTTCCCGTTTGAACATTTATTTTGTTTCAGATGGAAAAATTCTATTAAAACAACAATGTACCAGAATTAAATAATATTGCAACTTTACCCTTCTTCCTTCATGGCTGATATCTGAGCCATTCCAGTTTGGACTATCACCACTACTAACAGAGAAGTAAACGCAGATCAATCAAGAAATAAAATAGCTCTACCTTCTACCATAGCCCCACCTTTAAGAGTATGAAAAATCAAAAAGGAGGGACACCTGGCTGGCCTAGGGTAGCACATGTGACTCTTGATCTCTGGGTTGTGAGTTAGAGCCAAACTCTGCCGGGCACAGAGTTCACTTAAAAATAAACAAATCAGGGCGCCTGGGTGGCTCAGTGGGTTAAGCCGCTACCTTCGGCTCAGGTCATGATCTCAGGGTCCTGGGATCGAGTCCCGCATCAGGCTCTCTGCTCAGCGGGGAGCCTGCTTCCTCCTCTCTCTCTCTGCCTGCCTCTCTGCCTACTTGTAATCTCTCTCTCTCTGTCAAATAAATAAATAATCTTTAAAAAAAAAATAAATAAAATAAACAAATCAGGGACGCCTGGGTGGCTCAGTTGGTTAAGCCACTGCCCTCGGCTCAGGTCATGATCCTAAGATCCTGGGATAGAGTCCCGCATCGGGCTCCTTGCTCGGCAGGGAGCCTGCTTCTCTCGCTGCCTCTGCCTGCCTCTCTGCCTGCTTGTGTGTACTCTCTCTCTATCTCTGGCAAATAAATAAAATCTTTAAAAAAATAAAATAAAATAAACAAATCAGGGGTGCCTAGGTGGCTCAGTGGGTTAAAGCCTCTGCTTTCGGCTCAGGTCATGATCCCAGGGTCCTGGGATCGAGGCCCGCATTGGGCTCTCTGCTCAGCAGGGAGCCTGCTTTCCTTCCTCTCTCTCTGCCTGCCTCTCTACCTACTTGTGATCTCTGTCTGTCAAATAAATAAATAAAATCTTTAAAAAATGAAAAAAAAAATAAAGGACTGATGGTGGTTCAAGGTATATTAAATATTCTAGTCGCCCCCCCGCCATTACCCTAACAAAAGCACTGTTCTGAAAAATCGGAATTTAGATCCTTAAAGATCACTATCATCGTATGCATTATCTTTGAACTAAATTTCTTGATTTCCACTGTGTATTCCAATGTTACCTGCTTCTTCTCTGCTTATGCCTATCAATAGTGAAGAGACCATATTTAATAAAACCTCACATGAGAATTTTACTTCACTGAGCAAAATAATTTAAAATGGTCTTGTCCTTAGCCTTTAGGAGAAAAAAAAATTTAAATGTTCAAAATATTGGCCAATTACACTTAGAAAAGCTCTCTGAAATAAAATGTTCCTATTTCTCAAAATGAAACTTAATAATTCTATCCAGAAATAAAAATTTGGAAGTAAGTTCAGAAAAAAACTCCACAGGCTTAAAAAGTAGTCACAGCAATTGTGACTTAAGAACACTGTCAGGCGGGCGCCTGGGTGGCTCAGTTGGTTGAGCGACTGCTTTCAGCTCAGGTCATGATCCTGGAGTCCTGGGATCGAGTCCTGCATCGGGTTCCCAGCTCCACGGGGAGTCTACTTCTCTCTCTGACCTTCTCCTCGCTCATACTCTCTCTCACTGTCTCTCTCAAATAAATAAATAAAATAAAATGTTAACAAAAAAAAAAGAATGCTGCCAGGCGCGTGGGTGGCTCAGTGGGTTAAACCCTCTGCCTTCAGCTCATGGTCCCAGCATCCTGGGATCCAGCCCCAAATCAGGCTCTCTGCTCAGCAGGGAGCCTGCTTCCTCCTGTCTCTCTGCCTGCTTTCTCTGCCTACCTATGATCCCTGTCTGTCAAATAAATAAATAAAATCTTTAAAAAAAAAAAAAAAAAAAAAGGTGATGTCTGAGGCACCTGAGTGGCTCAGTCATTGGGGTCTGCCTTCGGCTCGGGACATGATCCCAAGGTCCTGGGATGGAGCCCCACATCAGGCTCCTGGCTCAGCAGGAAGCCTGCTTCTCCCTCTCCCACTCCCCCTGGTTCTGCTCCCCTCTCCCGTTGTGTCTCTATCAAATAAATAAATAAAATCTTAAAAAAAAAAAAGAATTCTGATTTCTTCTGCAGTGTAATAAAACTAAAAAGATTTAGAAAACTGAAATACAAATGTATAGGAAATATACAAAAAAATACATTAGACTAGGGGTGCCTGGGTGGCTCAGTGGCTCTGCCTTTGGCTCAAGTCATGATCCCAAGGTCCTGGGATCGAGCCCTGAATCGGGACTCTGCTCATCGGGGAGACTGCTTCCCTCTCTCAAGCAAATAAATAAAATCTTAAAAGAAAAAAAAGAAAGAAATACATTGGACTAATAAGTCCCAAATTCAGGATAACAATCACCTCTGATGAAAGAGAGGAGCAAGTGATCAAGCAGGAACATGCTGAGGGTTTTATATTGATAACATTTTGTTGGTGAAGCTGTCTGATGGATACATGGATTTGCTGTATTATAGTGTACTTTTTTAAATCTGCAGTATTTCAAAATAGTTTTTTTAAGTTTTCAAACCAGATGTACCCCTCTTCATCTCCCTAAACACAAATGTGTATTTTATGTAAAATATAATCATCAATCACACTATTACTATGGATTCTAAAAGGGAAAATATATCCAACCATACACACTAAACTTATGCACTAATTCCATTCATGAGAAGTAAATGCCTTTTTTTTTTTTTTTTTTTTAATTTTATTGGGGCACCTGAGAGGCTCAGTGGGTTAAAGCCTCTGCCTTCAGCTCAGGTCATGATCCAGGATCCTGGGATTGAGCCCCGTATCAGGCTCTCTGCTCAGCAGAGAGCCTGCTTCCCATTCTCTGCCTGCCTCTCTGCCTACTTGTGCTGTCAAATTTTTTAAAAAATCTTAATTTTGTTTATTTATTTGACAGAGAGACATAGCAAGAGAGGGAACACAAACAGGAGGAGTGGAAGAGGGAGAAGCAGGTTTCCCATTGAGCAGGGAGCCCAATGTGGGGCTCGATGTCAGGACCCTGGGATCATGACCTGAGCTGAGGGCAGGTGCTTAAGAACTGAGCCACCCAGGCATCCTGAAGTAAATGCCTTTTGTAACAGAAAAAAGTTATAACCCATCTTCATCATCTATACCATGAGGTCGATACCACCTACCTATCCAAAGCAGTATTATAAAAATTAAATGGGACCAAAAAATGTACAGACCACACAGCATATGTTCATTGAACATCAGTTATTACTAATAGCAAAAAAAAAAAGCTAAACTATGAGACTGTATACCACTATTTACCAACTGTAGAATCCCTCTGCATGTAGACTTATTCCTCATGGTGTATACATTTTCTTCTGTTCCCAATTTGAGGAATAACCTTGGGAAGGGATACATGTATAACTAGTATGAGTGACATAACACATCCAGCTTTCAGAAATGCAATAAATCTTCACAGGCAGGGTTTTTTTTTTTAATATTTTTTAAAAATTTTTATTTATTTATTTGACAGACAGAGATTACAAGTAGGCAGAGGAGATAGGCAGAGAGAAAGGAGGAAGCAGGCTCCCTGTCAAGCAGAGAGCCTGATGTGGGGCTCAATACCAGGACCCTAAGACCATGACCTGAGCTGACGCCCCCACAGGCAGGGTTTAAAGCACCTTGTTCTCCATACAGACTTCTAGTAAGCATTTGTTTATTAGTGTCTACTTTGTGCCAAGCACTGACAACCCCTAGGGAAATTGAAACAAAAAACAGTTCCTGACTTAAGCAGTTGGTGGAGAAAATAGAGAAATAATAGATCTATCCATAGCTGTTTATAGAGCAACAAACCCAGATGGGAAAAGGTATGAAGCATCCCCCTATTGACTGGTACTCCCTTCATCTTTCCCTGGTCCTCTCTGAAAATAGACGGTAAAGCAATATTTATCATACAGATAACACTACAGAACTACAAGTTCTCTAGGTAGCCACTAAGCCACATGGAGCTACTGAGTTTTTGAAATATGGCTACTGCAAGACAGATGTGCTCTAAGTGTAAAATACACACTGGAGTGGAAAAATTTAGTACAAAGAATGTAAAATAAAATAACCCACTAACAATCTTTATAATGAGCACAAGTTAAAATGATAATATTTTGGGGGCCTCTGGGTGGCTCAGTCTGTTAAGCATCCAACTCTTGACTTCAGCTCAGGTCATGATTTCAGGGTCATGAGATAGAACCCCACATTGGCTCCCCACTCAGCAGGGAGTCTCCTTAAGATTCTCTCTCCCTCCCGCTTGGGTGGCTCAGTCGGTTAAGTGTCTGCCTTCAGCTCAGGTCATGATCCCAGAGTCCTGGTATTGAGTCCCTCATCAGGTTCCTTGCTCAGTGGGGAACTTGCTTCTCCCTCTGCCTACTGCTTCCCATGTGTGCTCGCTCTCTGACAAATAAATAAAATCTTTAAATAAGAAAAAGTGCGGGACGCCTGGGTGGCTCAGTTGGTTGGACGACTGCCTTCAGCTCAGGTCATGATCCTGGAGTCCGGGGATCGAGTCCCGCATCAGGCTCCCAGCTCCATGGGGAGTCTGCTTCTCTCTCTGACCTTCTCCTCGTTAATGCTCTCTCTCAGTGTCTCTCTCTCAAGTAAATAAATAAAATCTTTAAAAAAAAAAAAAGAAAAAGTGCATACAAGTATAAAAATCATAAAGTACACTTAAGATTAGCATACGTTATATATATTTTTTTAAGATTTTATTTATTTATTTGACAGGCAGAGATCACAAGTAGGCAGAGAGGCAGGTGGGGGGGTGCGGAGCAGGCTCACTGCTGAGCAGAGAGCCCAATGCGGGGCTCAATCCCAGGACCCTGGGATCACGACCTGAGCTGAAGGCAGAGGCTTTAACCCACTGAGCCACCCAGGAGCCCCAAGATTAGTGTACTTAAAAAAAAAGATAATATATTATATATACTGGGTTAAGTATGTTATTAAAATCAATTTTGGGGAGCCTGGCTGGCTAGTTGGAGAGTACAACTCTTGATCTCGGGGTCATGAGTTCAAATCCCACACAAGGGGTAGATACTACTTAAATAAATAAAAAAAATTAATAAAATTCAAAAAATTGATTCCACCTGTTTCTTTTTACTTTTCAATATGGCTACTAGGAAACCTAAAACTACATAGGTGGCTCACCATTTCTACTGAACAAATGATCTATAAAAAAAATGGAAACAGGGGCGCCTGGGTGGCTCAGTCGATTAAAGTCTCTGCCTTCAGGGTGCCTGGATGGCTCAGCTGGTTGGACGACTGCCTTCAGCTCAGGTCATGATCCTGGAGTCCTGGAATCGAGTCCCACATCAGACCCTCTGCTTGCCAGGGAGTCTGCTTCTCCTGCTGACCTCTCTCCTCTCATGCTCTCTCTCTCTCATTCTCTCTTCTCTCTCTCTCTCAAATAAGTAAATAAACAAATAAAATCTTTAAAAAATAAAATAAATTAAAAAAATGAAAAAGGTGGAAGAACTGTTTAAAAAAAATAAGGGACGCCTGGGTGGCTCAGTTGGTTAAGCAGCTGCCTTCGGCTCAGGTCATGATCCCAGCATCCTAGGATGGAGCCCCACATCGGGCTCCTTGCTCGGCAGGGAGCCTGCTTCTCCCTCTGTCTCTGCCTGCCATTCTGTCTGCCTGTGCTCACTCTCTCTCCCCCTCTCTCTCTGACAAATAAATAAAAATCTTAGGAAAAATAAATAAATAAAAAATAAAAAGCCTCTGCCTTCAGCTCAGGTCATGATCCCAGGGTCCTGGGATCAAGCCGGGCATCGGGCTCCCTGCTCAGCGGGAAGCCTGCTTCCCCATCTCTCTCTCTGCCTGCCTCACTGCCTACTTGTGATCTCTGTCTGTCAAATAAATGAATAAAATCTTTAAAAAATCAAAATAATACACAATTCACTTCAAAAATATTAAGTATTAATTGGATTTGAATCTAAAGAAAAGATCTATGCCATCAGAATTCTAATTGCCTTAAGTATGTGTTTACGGTCTGACAATGGAACTCATTAACCCAACAAATTAAAATCACAAACTCTACTTTTCTAGATTGATATGCAGTAAAATTGTTCCTACTCCTAATACAATGAATTACACTAGAAACAGCCCATTGGAGGTGCCTGGGTGGCTCAGTCGCTTGAGTGTCCAGTCTTGGTTTCAGCTCAGGTCATACATAATCTCAGGGTCCTGAGATTGAGCCACACATCAGGCTCTGAGTTCAGTGCAAAGTCTGCTTAGGATTTTCTCTCTCCCCTCTCTGCCCCCCCCCCACATTTGCTTGCTTTCTCTCTCTAAATAAATAGATCTTTAAAAAAATAATAATAAAAGAGCCCAGTATACCACAGTTCATCAAAACCATACCACAACAAAATCCAAGCTCTTTTTATTTTTTAAAGATTTTATTTATTTGACAGAGACACAGCAAAAGAGGGAACACAAGCAGGGGGAGTGGGAGAAACAGGGTTCCCACTGAGCAGGGAGCCTGACATAGGGCTAAATCCCAGGACCCCAGGATCATGAACTGAGCCAAGAGCAGACCCTTAACGACTAAGCCACCCAGGAGCCCCAAAATCCAAGCTCTTTTTTAAGACTGACAGGCATAAACTTCAAAATATTCAAGAAGCAAGACAGTTACTGATGAATGCAACCCATTCATTTTTATTTTTATTTTTTTATTAGATAAACTCTACCCACAATGTGGGGCTCAAATTCATAGCCCCAAGATCAAGAATTGCATGTCTACTGACTGAGACAGCCAGGTGCCCCATGAATGCAACCCATTTAAATTACCTGTAAGTGCTTAATTATAGACTTTGTCCCCTGGGGCTAAAAACCAAAGCACTGGGCGCCAGGGTGGTTCAGTGGGTTAAAGCCTCTGCCTTCAGCTCAGGTCACAATCTCTGGGTCCTGGGATCCAGTCCCTCATCGGGCTCTCTGCTCAGCAGGTAGCCTGCTTCCTCCTCTCTCTCTCTCTCTGCCTGCTTCTCTGCCTACTTGTAAAATAAATAAAATACTTAAAAAAAAAAAAAAAGTACTTACTCTTCAATGTCTAGAGAAAAGCCATGACAATTCATTAGGTACATGACTTACACCGACCTGAGTTCCTCCAGAATGAGCTGAAGAAAAATGAGGACCAGCATAAGAGCAAAAAGAGAGAACACTTAATGCCCTCATTCCCCAAGCCAAGATTTACATAGCTCTGAGAAGGTTCTGAAGAGATCAAACCAAAGGGACTACAAATGGATCCTGACATCCAGGGGCTCTAAGGAATAACAAGGCATTCCCTCATCTCTTTAAGAACTCAGATAAAGATGAGCCCCAGGGGCGCCTGGGCAGCTCAGTGGGTTAAAGCCTCTGCCCTCCGCTCACGTCATGATCCCGGGATTGTGGGATCGAGCCCCACATAGAGCTCTCTGCTTAACATGGGAGCCTGCTTCCCTCTCTCTGCCTGCCTCTCTGCCTACTTGTGATCCCTGTCAAATAAATAAATAAAATCCCCCACCTCCCCCCCACAAAAAAAAGATCAGCCCTAAAGAAGCTGTAAAAACTGTTACTCTTCTCTCAGAACTCATATTCTTATGTGAAACTCCTAAAGCCCTGGAGATTTGACCTCAAGGACCTATGCAATACATATGACCAAGAATCACAGACCAAAGGCAATCAATCTCCTTGCCAGAACTTCATAACAGGAACGAAATGTTATCTGAGGGCAAGGCAATGGCCAAACAGCACACACTTAAAAGTAAGCACTTTAGGGAAACCTGGTGACTCAGTCAGTTTAAGTATCCGATTCTTGATCTCAGCTTAGGTCATGATTTCTCTCTTAATAAATAAAATCTTAAAAAAATATAATAAAAAAAAAAAAAACTTTATCCAAACTGCAGCCTTAATGATTTATAATTCTGTTGTTCAGATTTTCACAAATGAAGGAAGACCTATTAATTCTATACAAGATCCAGGGTTAAAGCATAAAAACACCAAACACGTAAAAATAATAATGGCCAGGTGGTTCCATAGCCCTTGGTGATACTGTAACACCACAAGGATGGACCTAAGTTCAGTACTCAAGCAGAATACAATCAGATTTTTTTTTTTTTAAGAGAGATCACAAGTAGGCAGAGAGGCAGGCAGAGAGAGAGGGGGAAGCAGGCTCCCCGCTGAGCGGAGAGCCCTATGTGGGGCTCGATCCCAGGACCCTGAGATCATGACCTGAGCTGAAGACAGAGGCTTAAACCACTGAGCCACCCAGGTGTCCCTACAATCGGATATTTGACACAAGATTTCTTTTGGCTTAAGAACACCCCCAATGTGATTCACCCTCAGCCTGGGTTAGATAAAAATTGGTATCTATGTTCGTTTATAACCTTTTACTTTTCTTTAATACACGAACTAGTACATTTACCACTTCAACCGTCTATCTCCCTTACCATACTGCCAGATCACAACATTTCTGGCACTAAACATAATGCTGGGCATATCACTGAGAGCTCATAAAAATGTCTGCTGCTAAAATGCATAATCTGGGGCTATACTGGGCAATAGGGCAGCACCCAGTTACATGTAGCTATTTAAACATAAATTTTTTTTAAAAGATTTTATTTATTTGTGGGGCACCAGGGTTGCTTAGATGGTTAGGTGTCTGCCTTTAGCTCAGGTCATGATCTCCAGGTCCTAGCACTGAGTCCCATGTTGGGCTCCCGGGTCAGCAGGCAGTCTGCTTCTCCCTCTCCCTCTACTTCTCACCCTGCTTGTACCCTGTCTCTCTCTCTCCCTCTCTCGCTCTCAGATGAATAAAATCTTTAAAAAAAAAAAAAAAAAAAAGATTTTATTCATCTGAGAGAGAGAGAAGACAAGCAGGAGGCAGGAGGAAGGGAAGGCAGAGGGAGAAGCAGACTCCCCACTGATCAGGGAGCCTAGTGCGGGACTCTCATCCCAGGATTCTGGGATCACAACCAGAGCTGAAGACATGCTTAATCAACTGTGCCACCGAGGTGCTCCACTAACAGAACTATTAATCTGAGAAAGAAAAGGTAGGAAGAAAAATATTTTTAAATGTACACCAATCTAGTAAGCAAAGCAATGAAAGGAAAAGAGTTCTATAATACTGTCTTCAGTAGCAATTATATTTCAAACTTCTCTGGTAATTCTTTATTGCTAAGGTTTATTTGGTTAAAAACACCCTTCTCTGCTCTGCCTCAAAGAAAGCTGGTAGTAACAAAATGGCTGCTGCCTATTTCTAGGGAAGATGAGAGAAAGGATATGAGATAATTTCTGCCCTAAACATAAACTAATAAAATAAACAGGTTAAAAGAAAAGAGTTAACTCAGGGGCACCTGGGTGGCTCAGTGGGTTAAGCCTCTGCCTTCAGCTCAGGTCATGATCTCAGGGTCCTGGGATCGAGCCCCACATTGGGCTCCTGCCCAGCGGGAAGCCTGCTTCCCCCTCCCTCTCTGCCTGCCTCTCTGCCTACCTGTGATCTCTCTCTCTGTCAAATAAATAAATAAAATCTTTTTTATAAAAAGAGAGAAAGAGGGGCGCCTGGGTGGCTCAGTGGGTGAAAGCCTCTGCCTTTGGCTCAGGTCATGATCTCAGGGTCCTGGGATCGAGCTCCGCATCCAGCTCTCTGCTCAGCGGGGAGCCTGCTTCCCTGCCTCTCTACCTACTTGTGATCTCTGTCAAATAAATAAAATCTTAAAAAAGAGAGAGAGAGAGAGAACTCAGTCTACTTTATCAATTTTACAGAGGAAGACACCAAGCACAGAAAGATAAAATAACCCCAGAGAGAAGAACGGATGCTAGAAGCAGACCAAGCAAGCAAGAGATTTTTTAAAAAATAAATAATAAAAAAAACAAGGCAGAGTGCACAGAAAGCCAGGAAAGTTTTCTGTTTTTCACTAAATTATAGCATATTTTCTAAAACATGAAGAGTCTACATTTAAAAGGGAATGATAAGCACTAAAAGGTCTTTGACTTTTACTAAAGGTCAGGTAACTCTCCTAAGTTAAGTTTTGTCTTATGTAAGACTCTACGTTTGTCCTCAGAAACCCTAACTCATTACTTAAACGCTTCACTGGCAGTTAACATTTTTTCAATAAGGTAATCAATCAAGTAAGTCACGTAAGTCTCTATAATACAATCACACAGAAACAATTTATTCCTACTAGTCAGAGTAGATTTCAATGAAGTCACAAATACGAGAAAATAAAACTGAAAGTAGAAATATTAGTAATTATTTTCAATGGAGGGGCGCCTGGGTGGCTCAGTGGGTTAAGCCACTGCCTTCGGCTCAGGTCATGATCTCAGGATCCTGGGATCGAGTCCCGTATCAGGCTCTCTGCTCAGCAGGGAGCCTGCTTCCTTCTCTCTCTCTCTCCCTCTCTCTCTCTCTCTGCCTGCCTCTCAGTGTACTTGTAATTTCTCTCTGACAAATAAATAAGTAAAATCTTTAAAAAAAAATTATTTTCAATGGAAACATAGTTCTAGTAACAAGGTTAGAACATAAATACTGAAAGTGAAACTAAGGGTAAGAAATAATTTGCTTCTCAGGGCACCTGGGTGGCTCAGTGGGTTAAAGCCTCTGCTTTCGGCTCAGGTCAGGATCCCAGGGTCCTGGGATCGAGCCCCGCATTGGGCTCTCTGCTCAGCGGGGAGCCTGCTACCCCCTCTCTCCCTGCCTGCCTCTATGCCTACTTGTGATCTCTGTCTGTCAAATAAATAATAAAAAACAAAATCTTAAAAAAAAAAAAAGAAAGAAAGAATTTGCTTCTCTAATAAAAATGAAATTATTTCTATCAACCTGAAAATGGTATTTGAGTAAAAACCAAGTAGGAGTGTTTGTACTTTCTAAGAGATTTTCACTACCATGAATAATAAGTAAAAATATAAAATGAAAAGGATAACTCTAAGTTCTTATTATCACTTCACCTTGAGTAAAAGTAATTCAGTGTAATAAATCCTAAAGTGTTATTAAACACTGACAAATATATTGGATTTTTTAAGATTTATTATTTGAGAGACAGAAAGTGAGGGGAAGGCCAAAGGGAGAGAAAAGCAGACTCCCCACTTAGCACGGAGCCCAAAGTGAGGCTTGATCTCACAACCCTGAGCTCATGACCTGAGCCGAAATCAAGAGTCAGACACAACCAAGTGAGCCACCCACTAGCCCCTATCTTGTTTTGACATTAATTTATGTAGCTTGTTGTGTACTCAGCCTCAAATTCTCAAGTAAATATCGCTTTTGTTTCTTAAAAAAAAAATCTTCTTTCAATAAAATATGTCAAATGATATGAGAACTTTATAATAATACAAAAAGGGAAAGGAAACAAATGGTCAGCAACATAAAAATGTTATTTTCCTAACATATTTTTATCCTCCATGTTTATTTCTATAGCTTGTTACAATATTCATATCTACTTAGACATGTTAAATAATGGAAAACTATACCTCACAAATATATATTTTATAAAAATGCAGAGTAAAACACTAACTTATAGAATGAACTTGGAAGTACGGAGAGCAAGTAGCTGAAAATCTGTGAAGATTCATTCTACCTTCATTGCCACTATTTTTTTTAGTTCATTACCTGGAATTCCACCCTTCTTTGACATAGCTAACAAAGATTTTACTGACAATTAATAAATACCTTAAGTGAATACATTATTAAAATACAATTCTGTTAATTGGGTTATGACTCAATCATACTATTTTAAAAATCTTTTTTTTTAAAGATTTTATTTATTTATTTGACAGAGAGAAATTACAAGTACACTGAGAGGCAGGCAGAGAGAGAGAGAGAAGGAAGCAGGCTCCCTGCTGAGCAGAGAGCCCGATGCGGGACTCGATCCCAGGACCCTGAGATCATGACCTGAGCCGAAGGCAGCGGCTTAACCCACTGAGCCACCCAGGTGCCCCTATTTTAAAAATCTTTTAAAGGTGGATGGGTAGGCTGGTATAAGAACCATTAGCCCAAACTACCTTTCAAGAAAGCTACTTAGTTTACCATGTTTCTTTTCAACCACTAGCAAATGTGTGACATACTTGCTTATAGTTTTAATGAACTTCTTCCTATTCAACTGTCTCATGTGAGTGTGCTCAAAAAAATTAGCTCAAAAAAATTAAAGCTAATTTAGAAAGAAGCTGTTTGTCTTAAGAGGTGTAGCTGTTGGGCGCCTGGGTAGCTCAGTTGGTTAAGCCACTGCTTTCAGCTCAGGTCAAGATCCTGGAGTCCTGGGATCAAGTCCCGCATCGGGCTCCGGGCTCCGTGGGGAGTCTGCTTCTACCTCTGACCTGCTCTATCTCTCAAATAAATAAAGTCTTAAAAAAAATTTAAAAAAAAAAAAAAAGAGGTGTAGTTGTCACCCTCTCTTCCATAAAGCTCCAAGGTGTATAGAGTGGAGCAAAGAACTAAATATTGGAACATTATAAACTACTACTGACTAAGCACCTATTATGAGCCCCTAATTACTCTAGGCATATCCTCATAAAAACTACATGTGCCAGGGGCACCAATCTGGCTCAGTCAGTGGAGCAAGCAATTCTTGGTCTCTGGGCTGTGGATGTGAGCCCCAATGTCGGCTATAGAGATTTCTTAAAAATAAAAAATTCTTTAAAAACAAAAAGCAAGGGACGCCTGGGTGGCTCAGTTGGTTAAGCAGCTGCCTTCGGCTCAGGTCATGATCCCAGCGTCCTGGGATCGAATCCGCAGGGAGCCTGCTTCTCCCTCTGACTCTGCCTTCCACTCTGTCTGCCTGTGCTCGCTCTCAATCTCTCTCTCTCACAAATAAATAAATAAAATCTTTTAAAAAAACAAAAAACAAAAAGCAAAAAAATCACATGTGCTAGAAGCTACCCGAAGCTCCCGAATCTTTGTTTTCCTCTCTTTCCTCAATAAAAAACGTGATGTGTGGGGTGCCTGGGTGACTCAGCTGGTTAAGCCACTGCCTTCAGCTCAGGTCATGACCCCAGGGTCCTGGGATGGAGTACCGCATCAGGGTCCTTCCTCAGGAGGGAGCCTGCTTCTCTGCCTCTGCCGGCCACTCTGCCTGCTTGTGCTCTCTCTGTCTCTCTCTCTCTCTCTGACAAATAAATAAATAAATAAATAAATAAAATCTTAAAAAAAAAAAAAGTGATGTATGCATCTTCTGGCAAGTGCCCTTTAAGAGAAGCAGCATCCCTTTGTCCTCTCCCTTCTCCTTCCTGCTAACTGGCATGCAAACTTCCACACTAGAGCTGGAACAGCCCTCCTGAACCACAAGGTTCACTTGGATCAACACAGGGCACGTTGAAAAGACAAAACCTAGATCCCTGACACCTCAGAGTGCCACAATGGCTTAGGACCTGGTGATATGCTAGTTATGGAAGAATTCAGATTAAAATCAAGGAGTCTCTCCATTACACATTGAAGGACATGTTAACACATTCCCTTCTATAGCATGGTTTGGTTTTGTTTTTTAAGTATTAGGCAGGTTTATGGTAACTCTAATAATCTTCAGTAGTAACAATAGGGGTAGGACTAATAGGCCTTACTCATTTGCACAGAGCTAGCACAAAGCCCTGAACACAATAAACTGCTGAATTAAGAAAGTACCCTTCACAAGAAGAAAGAAAACAGAAAGGTTGCCAGTACCCATTAGTTTGTCAATCTAATTAGATACTGGTAATAACTATTTCAGGTTGTAAGAGGATGTAAGGTGTAAAATCCCTGGTTTGTGCTTTCACTTTACCCTGTCCCAGAATGAAGCTATTTCAAAATGGGAAGGGGAAAAAAAAAAAAAAAGATCCTCCTCTAGTCATTTGCCAGACTCTATTTCAGTATTAATCTGGAAAAGAAACTTAAAGGACATGTCCCCTGAGAAGTAAGCATTTATTGCTTGATCATTATAAATCAAGAATCTTACCAAGAAAAAGATATCAAATCCAACAGCAAGCATCATGTTAGTAGCACTCAATGCTCTCAGAAAAGTCACTGTCCAAAAATAATTTAATGTACCTTAAATATTATGCAAGACCTAATTAACTCACAAAAGACCATTCCAATTTTCTAGACCAGAAGTCTCTAACTTTAGTTGCATATGTAAAACACCAACTCCAAAATCTGATTTAGGAAATGTCTATATATGTATTTTTTTCTTTTGCAAGATTTTATTTGACACACAGAGAGAGATAAAGCGAGAGAAGAAATAAAACCAGGGGGAGTGGGAGAGGGAGAAGCAGGCTTCCCGATGAGCAGGGAGACCGATGCGGAGCTCAGTGACCTGGGATTATGGCCTGAGCTGAGGACAAATGCTTAACAACTGAGCCACCCAGGCAGGCACCCTTGTATATTTTTTTAAATTGCAAAACTGATTCCAACAAGCAACCAAGATTGAGTACTACTATCTTATTCTTACCAAGTGCCTAAAATAATGCTAATTAAGGGGGCATTTTCTTGAATTTAAAAAGAAAAAAAAAAGAGACACTCCTTACTTGGATAGTCAAATCTAATGAAAACATTAATTTGGTTCAATGACTAAAAAAATTAGCATTTTTTACATTCTTTTAAAGATTTATTTATTTTAGAGAGAGAGAGAAAGAGCACATCCATGTGTAAAGAGTTGGGGAAGGGGGAGAAGGAAGAGGAGAGAATCTCAAGCAAACTCTTCACTGAGCATGAAGCCCAATATGGGGCTCGATCCCACAACCCATGAGATCATGACCTGAGTCAAAATAAGGAGTCAGATACTTAAGTGACTGAGTCACCCCGGTACCTCAGTATTTCTTACATTCTTTATTATTATTATTATTAAAAGACTTTATTTGAGAAAGACAGAGATAGCAAGAGAGAGCATGAGTAGGAAGGAGAGGGAGAAGCAGGCTCTCTGTTGAGCAGGCAGCCTGACTTGGGGATGCATCCTCGGATTGTGACCTGAGCCAAAGGCAGATGCTTAACCAACTGAGCCACCCAGACACCCCTATTTCTTACGTTCTTTTTTTTTAAGATTTTATTTATTTATTAGACACAGAGAGAGAGATCACAAGTAGGCAGAGAGGCAGGCAGAGAGAGGAGGAAGCAGGCTCCCCGCAGAGCAGAGAGCCCGATGCGAGGCTCAATCCCAGGACCCCAAGAACATGACCTGAACCAAAGGCAGAGGCTTAACCCAATGAGCCACCCAGGTGCCTCATTTCTTACATTCTTAAACACACTCTCCCAATTTATTTTACACTGGCTTCTCTCATCAAAAGGCCATCACAAAGTGTCTTTGTCAGGAAAATACAATGTTCTCTAGACATTTGAATCAAACCGATTTTCCAATCACAAAGAAGGCAATAAGCTAAAATAATAGCAAAGCAGGAAAAATAAAATGTTTTTCTTTTCACTAAAATTCAAGTTTCTGATAGCTGGGGTAGGAGAAATTTTCATGCAGATTATAAAAAGATAAAAATGCAAAAGCAGTTTTTAGCAATGGATGACTATCATTTGAAAATGAAACTAATCTACAAACTGCACAAAATGGGATCTGAGAAAAGAAGACATATTTAGGGTTAGGACTGAAAGATGGTTAATTACTTTCTTGTTTTATGAAAGCTCTGAAGTTTCAATTAAGCACTTCAGCTAAGGAACTGAGAACAAAAAAGTGTTGTTACACTAGTAAAATAAAAACCAGACAACACTTTAAAATCATCAAGGAGCGGGGATTTCAGTGACTCAATTAAGCATCTCACTCTTGGTTTTGGCTCAGGTCATGATCTCAAGGTCATGAGATAGAACCCTTCATCATGCTCCACAATGAGCATAGAGCCTGCTTAAGATTCTTTCTCCTACTCCCTCTGCCCCTCCCTCCCATTCATCTGCATGCATTCTCTCTCTTTAAAAAAAATCAAGATTAAAAAAATTAAAAAGTTTAAAAATCACCCATGGAAAAATAACGTCCTTTAAAATACAGTTAATTACTTGTCCATCAACTTGAGAATAGCTTAATGAATGTGTTAAATCCATATTATGGAATATATATATATATATTTTTTTTTAAATGAGGAAAAGCTGTATTATAATCATTACAGCTTACATTTACTAAGCTAAATATCATGTGCCAAACATAAGCACCTTACATGTTAATGCTGATTCAAACAATCTTAGGAACAATTATCATTCCCATTTTGCAAAACAGAAAACTAATTTACACAGCAATAAAACAGTCTGTCCAACATCACACTATGTAAGTGGAAAGTTTGGATTTATCACCATCACACCAGTTCCAAACACCAAGGCTCTTAACTTCTTACCAAACTGATTCTCTTTCTATGTAATGTTATAGGATATCTAGGAGACACTAAATGCAAATGGCTACAGAATAGTGTATGTGTGTTTGAATAATTCAATCTCATTTTGAGTTAAGAAATAAAATTCCTTTGGATATGTATGGATTTTTTTTTCCCCTACCAGAAGCAAAAAAAAAAGGGGGGGCAACTCAGTCAATAGCGCATGCAACTCTTTATCTAGAGGTTGTGAGTTCAAGCCCCATGTTGACACAAAACCTACTTAAAAAAAAAAAAGATTAAGATTATGCTTATCGAAGATGCTATCCACTTTTATTTTATACATTTCTGTGCTGTCTAAATATCTCAAAGTAAGTATGAGGTTTCAAAAAAATACTATTTTTTTGCTCTTCTCTGGTAATTTTTTTTTCAAAAAAACATTTTTAAAAACTATGGCTTAATGACAATGAAATCTGTAGACTTAGGTTACTTTTTTATGAATATTTACAATATTTAATATCAGTCTATAACAACGAAAGGAGTAAAGAAAACACAGTGGAGAAAACTATTTTTTAAAATCTATCAATGAGGGCACCTGGGTGGCTCAGTGGGTTAAAGCCTCTGCCTTTGGCTCAGGTCATGATCCCAGGGTCCTGAGATCAAGCCCCACTTCGGGCTCTCTGCTCTGCAGGGAGATGCATGACTCAAGGAAGTAGACTGCCCTAGTAATTCCAAAATCTTTTAATTCCACCTGTATTTGTCACAGACATATATGAGGAACTAAGATAATCGATACAGATGAGGCACAAAGGCAGTCATCTAGATTCTTTCAAATAAGCTCACAGTTTAACAAGTACAAATATTACTTAACTAAATTTGCATACTCTGTCCCAACAGACCAAATTCTATTCAACTTAAGCATGAAATCAGGAATTCATTAGCTACCACCTAAATTTATCAAGCTTTTCTTATCAGTAGCTACTGCTACATTATTTTTTAAAGGTTATTTTTGAAATAAAATTTAAATTGGCAAGTTTGCTAAAAATAGAAAACTTGGCACGTGTTTAGTTAACAAGAAAAAATTAAGTTACTATATAAGTCACAATTTAAAATACATTATTTCCTTGGCCAAATAGGAAAACTATGGTTTTTTAATAAGTCCTGGTTCTTTTTTTTTTCTAGTTCCCTTTCATAACAAATGTTCTATTTTCCCATTTGTTATAGAAAGGATTTAAAATGGCTAATTAGAACATACTTAATAAAGCAAGACAATACAAATAAAATATAAAAAAGAAGAAAAACAATAAAGATCTAATTAGAACCAGGAACCAAACCATTAAAACTCACAATAGCAGGGGTGCCTGGGTGGCTCAGTCATTGGGTGTCTGCCTTCGGATCAAGTCATGATCCCAGGGTCCTGGGATTGAGCCCCACATCAGGATCCCTGTTCGGCAGGAAGCCTGCTTCTCCCTCTCCCACTGCCCCCACTTGTGTTCCCTCTCTCACTGTCTCTCTGTCAAATAAATAAAAATCTTAAAAATAATAATAAAGGGCGCCTGGGTGGCTCAGTGGGTTAAGCTTCTGCCTTCGGCTCAGGTCATGATCTCAGGATCCTGGGATTGAGGCCCACATCAGGCTCTCTGCTCAGTAGGGAGCCTGCTTCCCCCCTCTCTCTGCCTGCCTCTCTGCCTACCTGTGATCTCTCTCTCTGTCAAATAAATAAATAAAATCTTTAGAAATAATAATAATAAAAATAAAACTCACAATAGCTAGTATTTAATGTTCATAACCTTTGGTCTATTTCATCCTTTGACATTCTCTTCATGCCTTTTCATCTCCTTCTATGATCTGTCCCCAGAAATACCCACTTAAATACAAAATGTATTTGTATAATAATGTTTAGTGCAGCATGGGTTCATAATAGATGAAAATGGAAATAACCCAAATTAGAAGGAATTGACCAAAAGTAAGTTAAGTAACACTCATACCAAAGAATTCTAATCACTTCTAAAATTACAATAGAAATGTATTACCGACATAGAGAATTGTTCTGGCATATTAAGAAAACTTAATTAAGGAAACTATATGTATTGGGTATTATTACACTTAAATATATATTAACATATATTACACATATAAACTATATGTTAAGGACAATATAAAACAACATATACAGTGCAATCCAATTTTAGTTAAAATAAAAAATGTTTAAAAAGGCATAGAACATAATCTACAGAGAAAGATATCATACAGTTAACTGAGGAGGATGAAACCATATGGGAATTTTACCTACCAATGTATTTCTATAATGTACAAGATACAGCTATTATCTTTTTTTTTTTTTTTAAGATTTTATTTATTTATTTGACAGAGAGAGATCACAAGTAGGCAGAGAGGCAGGCAGAGAGAGAAGAGGAAGCAGGCTCCCAGCTGAGCAGAGAGCCTGATGTGGGCCTCGATCCCAGGATCCTGAGATCATGACCTGAGCAGAAGGCAGCGGCTTAACCCACTGAGCCACCCAGGCGCCCCCAGCTATTATCTTTTTAGCACAAAGTAAAACTCATTACACCAAATACTTATTAAACACACAAAATAGGGGCACCTGGTATTTCTTAATATACCAAAACAATTACTTGAGCAGCTGGCTCATGATCTCAGGGACCTGGGATCTGACCCTGAGCAGACTCCCCACTAAGTAGGGAGTCTGCTTCTCCTTCTCCCTCTGCCCCCCTCAACTTGTACACTCTTTTTTCTTTTTATTTTATTTATTTATCTGTCAGAGAGCACGTGCATAAGCAGGCAGAGGGAGAAGCAGGCTCCCCACTGAGCAGAGAACCCAAGGCAGGACTCAATCCCAGGACTTTGGGATCAAGACCTAAGCCAAAGGCAGGCACCCAACTGAGCCACTCAGGTATCCCTTCCTCTCTTCTCAAATAAATCTTTTTTAAAAAGTAAAAAGTAAATAGGGGCGAGGCGCCTGGGTGGCTCAGTGGGTTAAAGCCTCTGCCTTCAGCTCAGGTCATGATCCCAGGGTCCTGGGATCGAGCCCTGCATCGGGCTCTCTGCTCGGGAGGGAGCCTGCTTCCTCCTCCTCTCTCTCTGCCTGCCTCTTAGCCTACTTGTAATCTCTGCCTGTCAAATAAATAAATAAAATCTTTAAAAAAAAAAAAAAAAGTACATAGGGGCACCTGGAATGTCAGTCATTAGGCGTCTGCCTTCAGCTCAGGTCTAATCGCAGAGTCCTAGGACTGAGCCCCACATAGGGCTCCCTGCTCGGCAGGGAAGCCTTCTTCTCCCTCACCTTCTCCCCCTGCTTGTGTTCCTGCTCTTACTATCTTTCTCTCTGTCAAATAAATAAATAAAATTCTGGGCGCCTGGGTGGCTCAGATGTTTAAGTGGCTGCCTTCAGGTCAAATCCAACCGAGCCCCACATCGGTCTCCCGGCTCAGCAGAGAGCCTGCTTCTCCCTTTCCCTCTGCCTGCCGCTCTACCTACTTGTGCTATCTCTCTGTCAAGTAAATAAATATTTTTAAAAAACTAGATGATAATAAACAAGCCATTTTAGAAGACAAAGAATGGGTCCTAACTTTACAAAAAGTCCACCAAGAGGCATCTGTATCAGGCTAGACTTACTTCTCACCAGCTTTTTATATCCTGAGCTTTGAAATACAGGTTTCTCAAAACGCAAATCCTGGATACAGGCATCAACATAAGAAGAGCTTAACAAGTATTGATAAACATTGTAATCTATCTTTAGTTTAAGTCTTAGAAAATGATGTTCAGGGGCACCTGGGTGGCTCAGTGGGTTAAGCCGCTGCCTTCAGCTCAGGTCATGATCTCAGGGTCCTGTGATAGAGTCCCGCATCAGGCTCTCTGCTCGGCAGGGAGCCCGCTTCCCTCTCTCTCTCTCTCTCTTTGCCTGCCTCTCTGTCTACTGTGATCTCTCTCTGTCAAATAAATAAATAAAATCTTTAAAAAAAATTTTTAAAAAAATAAAAATAAAAAAAAAGAAAATGATGTTCATTTTCTACTGGCCAGACTAAATGATAGCATCAGTTTTCTGACTACCAACTAAGTGCCAGACAGTACACTTGGTATTTTGTAGAGAGGATTTCATTTAATCCACAGAACTTGAGAGGTTTTATTAGCCCCTCTTACAGAGAAAGAAACTAAAATTCAAAAACATTAAGAGAGGGACGCCTGGGGGTGCCTGGGTGGCTCAGTGGGTTAAGCCGCTGCCTTCGGCTCAGGTCATGATCTCAGCATCCTGGGATCGAGTCCCGCATCGGGCTCTCTGCTCAGCAGGGAGCCTGCTTCCTCCTCTTTCTCTGCCTGCCTCTCTGCCTACTTGTGATCTCTATCAAATAAATAAATAAAATCTTTTAAAAAAATAAATAAATAAATAAAAAAAGAGAGGGACGCCTGGGTGGCACAGTCAGTTAGTTAAGCATCTCAATCTTGATTTCAGCTCAGGTCATGATCTCAGGGTCATGGGACAGAACCCCATTTCGGGCTCCGCACTCAGCGAGGTCTAGTTGAGATTCTCTCTCCCTCTTCCTCTGCTCCTCCTGCTTGTGCTCAACCTCTCTAAAAAAATCTTTAAAAATATAAAAAAATTCAAAAATAAGATAAAAAATGGGGCACCTGGGTGGCTCAGTGGGTTAAAGCCTCTGCCTTCAGCTCAGGGGAGCCTGCTTCCTCCTCCCTCTCTGCCTGCCTCTCTGCCTACTTGTGCTCTCTCTCTGTCAAATAAATAAATAAAATCTTTAAAAAATAAAAATAAAAAATAAAATAAAAGATAAAAACATTAAGAGAACTGCTAAAAATTATGTGATTATAATTGATAGAACCAGAAGCTAGGTATGTTGGACTCTATGGTTTGCTCTTTTTTTCCTAAGTGTTCCTGACCAACATCTCTTCAAGTACCCAGTGTACTTTATATTCATATTTTAACAAATTAATCCATCTGAAGCAAAATTAGAAATATACATTGTGATGTCACTTGAGGAAAACATATTCAAGTCTGAATGGCAAGATCTCACAAAACTATTCAATTATCTCGTATTCAATACTATAGCTAAAATCTGGTTATAAAACAGGTATCCATACCAAAACCCAGGCAATTTCACAAATTCTGAAAGATTAAAAATTAGAGTACATAAAAAGCAAACATAAGGTTTTAAGAGTTGAGCATACAAATGAAAGGTGATACTATTTTTAAATAATAGGTTAAAATGATCTAAGAGATAAAGGCAATAAAATCCAATGATGTGACCATGAAAAAAATCATTCTCAAGGAGTTTTTTGTTTTGTCTTGTTTTGTTTTTAAAGATTTTATTTATTTATTTTTCAGAGGGAGAGCGAGAGCGAGCACAGGCAGACAGAGTGGAAGGCAGAGTCAGAGGGAGAAGCAGACTCCCCATGGAGCAAGGAGCCGGATGTGGGACTCGATCCCAGGACGCCAGGGTCATGACCTGAGCCAAAGGCAGCTGCTTAACCAACTGAGCCACCCAGGCGTCCCAGTCTCAAGGAGTTTTTTATTTCAACTAGAAAGCCTAAAAGTACAATACAATAATGCTAATGCAAAATGAGCTTCAATTCTTCAAAAACTAACAAATTCCCCAGAGAGATGTTATTTTATAAATTTTAGGATGTCCTCCTCACAATCTACTTGTGAAGAGAAATTATGGGTCCAAAATCACCACTGAAATGTATTTGGAAAATACTGTGCATGAGAAATTCCACAAAACATACATAATATGCAAATATATAAAAACCTGACTATACCACAAAACTTGCTAACATGAATTATCTTAAGAGAAATGATTTCTACTTTCATTAGCAATACTATCCTTATAAAAATTATTTCAAGTGGGGCACCTGGGTGGCTCAGTCAGTTGAGCAACTGACTCTCAATTTTGGCTCAGGTCATGATCTCAGGGTTGGGAGACAGAACCCCACGTCCAGCTCCACGCTCAGCACAGAGTCTACCTGTGATTCTCTCTCTCCCTCTCTCTGTCTACCCCTCACCCTCCTCTCTCACACGCTTTCTCTCAAATGAATAAGTATTTTTTAAAAATTACCCCAAGAGGAAATAAAAGTATAAATACAGTAAACTCATCCCTGGTGTCAGGCCCCCATCACAAAACTTGAAGACAACATTCAATTATGGAGAGGCCTACTACCCAGCTGCAAGAAATCTACCTGTTCAACTAACTACTGATCTACCTCATCTTCATAAATATGAATGGAAACCACCAATTACCAGACATTAAGAAAGTAAAGAACCAAAGTGCCTGGCAAGCTTAGTTTGTACAGTGTGTGACTCTCAATCTCAGGGTCATGAGTTTGAGCCCCACACTCAAATGTACAGAATTGACTATATTGCAAACTTGTTAACATGAATTATCTTAAAAATGAGTTCCACTTTCATTTTCATTGGAGGTGGAGATTACTTAAAAATAAATAAACTTTTAAAAAGGAAGTGAAGGGCGCCTGGGTAGCTCAGTGGGTTAAGCCACTGCCTTCGGCTCGGGTAATGATCTCAGGGTCCTGGGATCGAGTCCCGCATCGGGCTCTCTGCTTAGCAGGGAGCCTGCTTCCTCCTTCTCTCTGCCTGCCTCTCTGCCTACTTGTAATCTCTCTCTGTCAAATAAATAAATAAATCTTAAAATAAATAAATAAAATAAAAAGGAAGTGAAGAACCAAGAAGAAAAAACAAAACCCTAGAGAGAAATGATGCAGGAAACAGAAGACTTTTTAAATTTCTAATTAGTACCTAGGGAAGTATTCAAGGTAATATGTTAGTCATAAAACAGGACACAACTGCTACCAATAAAGGGGGAAGGAGAGGGAGAAAGCAAAGTTCTTGGATATTAAAAACAATTGTCAATTTTTTTAATTTTTTATTTACATACCCTTCAATTGAGCAGTTCTGCTTATAAGACTCCATCCTACTAAAATACACATTATGTCCAAGGAAAGGCACTACAAATTTTAATACCAAAAAAAGGAAAAAACCCTAAAAACTAAACTAATACCCATCATCAATAGCAGAAGACTTAAATAAATAATGGTACAGCTACACCACAGAATCATCAGTATGTATCAATATGACAAAGATTTGTAAGAAACATGAAAAAACCAGTCACTAACATGTGCAGTATAATCCCACTTCATGTTTTTAAACAAAATGTATCATATAATAACAGTAATAGCCATGACTACATTATTACACAAAGTGGCAGGTACAATTTTAAGCATTTTATATACACAAACTCATTTAATCCTCACAACCACCTGATGCACTAGAGTCTATAATTACCCCTTTTACACATGAGGATACTGAGCCACAAAAAGGTGAAGTCACTTTCCCAAGGTAAACAGCCACTGAACAACGGGAGCTGGGACTATGATCTGTGGCATTCTAAAGTCCCCACCTAAAATCCCCAAGATCACTCTTCACATTTAAAGCAGTTGGGATACGAACCCCAAAGTTCACCTCCAGAGCCCAACCTCTAAAAACCACCTCTCTCCTCCTCCACCCTCTTCCCCAATCCCCTCTTCCTCTCTATTTGTAAATAAATACCAAAAGATCTGTAAGAACAGACACACTAAGTGATAGCTTATAATGATCTGAGTGGAAATCAAGTTTATCATATATTTAAACATGCAACATACATAAATTGATATGATTTATATTCATTATAATACATATGCACACATGCACTATTTTACTAAGTTTTGAACATCACCTAAGATTTCGATAAATACAGGAGTCTAGGATATGAGCAGATAATTTTCAAATCAGGAAATAAAAGCTAACATGGGAGAAAAAACAATCGTTTTTTTAACGATTTTATTTATTTATTTGAGAGACAGAGAGTGAGAGAGCATAAGCAGGGGGAGCAACAGAGGGAGGGAGAAGCAGGCCTCCCTACTGAGCAGGGATGCCCCTTCATGACCTGAGCCAAAGGCAGATGCTTAACTGGCTGAGCCATCCAGGTGCCCTGAAAAAACTAAATCTTATAATAAAAGAAACGCAAATCAAAATTGTGTATCAGTTCACCTATCAAATTCACAAAAACTGAAAAACTAGAATATTTGATGCTGGTAAAAATACAGCAATATACATCTATTATCCTAATGTTCACATCTGCTACACCAGTAATTTTTACTTTATTAAGGAAATATCTGATATATTGAAAAATGTTATACACAAAGATGTTAGTCTCAGCACTTCTTTTAGTAGCAAAATTGTTAACTTAATAATCCAGTGATACGGTTGTGTCTCTAGCACATATACAGAATATTATGAAAAATAATTAAATCATTAAAGCACTCAAAATGTTTACTGAAATAGGAATAGTTCAATGCTAAAATACAAAAAACAAGGGTGCCTGGGTGGCTCCATCGGTTAAGCATCTGCCTCTGGCTCGGGTCATGATCCTGGAGTCCTGGGACCTAGCCCCACCTCAAGATCCCTGCTTGGCTGGAAGCCTGCTTCTCCCTCTCCCTCTGCCTCAGCTCCCCCTCCTTGTGCTCTCTTCCTCTCTATCTCTGTCAAATAAATAAATTTTTTTCAAATACAAAAAATAATAAAATGATTTACAGAATGATTTACAGCTATGCAAAAAAAATGCATGTACATAAATACATATACATACATATGTACGCAAAACATGCATACATATATATATATACATAAACATACAAAAATTCTGTCAAGGAAATATATCAAGGTATTAACAATAGTTATCAATGGGTAGTGGAGTTTTCATTTTTTTCCTGTGTGTTATTACAATGATCACATGGCTGTTCTGCAAAAGGGAGCTTTTTTTTTTTTCCCTAAAGCAGAAAAGCCTTTTCTCTTCATCATATCAAGAGAGTAATTAATGAATTATTTGTCACTGTCCAGCCGGATATACCACATCTCACTGTTTGCTAGGCAGCATATCCCAGCGGTCCTACATCATACCCATCTCTGGTCACAAGCAGAAAGGATGGAAACTCAAGCACAAACATACCGTATCCAAATGGCAATGTATTCACTTTAGGGAGTGGCTTAAGCAGCACATGCAGCAACTTCGTTTCTCTATTCAAACCACTCTCCATCTCTCACCTTAACCTTCTAGGTTGGCTTTGGATGTGCACAATACTCCTCACAGGAGCCACCCACAGAGACAGACCTTTATACTCCTCTACTACACGCCACCCACTTTGTGCCTGAAGGAAACAGTATTCCCTTCAGTAAATTCACCAAGTCAGAAAGCACTATCTTGCTGGACACTTCTGTCATCAACTGATACAGACAGGTAGGCCGTTCTGTTTTCTGAAAATAGTCAATCTTGCTCAGCAAATGACAGCATATGCTAACATTTCATACTCCTATAGAGAATGGGTGGTGTCCCTGCTAAAGGTATAAATTACAAATCCCTCCCAACAACAGAATCTGCAATAAAGTAACTCTTCGACAAGAAAAGCATAATTCTCAGGGCAACCACCTTTAAAAGAATCCTGACCCAGATCCTATTCCCCAGGCTGCTCCTCCTGCATCGTGGCAGGAACCACAGCAGTCAGTCTGGTACGATGCCTGCCCCTGCGGCAGCAGCAGCCATTTTTGGCTCACCCCTGCAGCAGCCCAGATGAAAGCCAGGACAGTAAGAACAAGATGGCAAAGGACTTTAAAAAGCAAACTCAGGTAACAAATACCCGGCAACAGGAGAAAATGTTGCACAAATCTGCCACATTGTTATAAAGGCTTTTTTTCTTTCTTTTTCTTTTTTTTTTTTTTAAGATTTTATTTATTTATTTGACAGAGATCACAAGTAGACAGAGAGGCAGGCAGAGAGAGAGAGGGAAGCAGGCTCCCCGCTGAGCAGAGAGTCCAATGCTGGCTCCATCCCAGGACCCTCACTCACATCATGACCTGAGCTGAAGGCAGAGGCTTAACCCACTGAGGCACCCAGCCGCCCCTTCTTTTTTTTTAATGGTAACTCTTTTAAAGTAGTTTAAATCAAGTCTCTTCATGTCATGCAAACAAATTTGGGGAGATCAGCACTAGTATTGATATTATGGAAAAACAGATTAATTTCATCAGAATACCTGAAGCAACACACAATTCATAATTCCTTTTTACTTAACTGTTAACCAAAAACATGCCCTCTCTCTTCCCTGGATTCCTTGTCAAAAATCTAAAAATGTATTTTAAATCCTCTTTACTCTCTTAAAATAATGAATATAATTTAATGTCTTTCCTGAATGCAGAATATACAAGAAGTCACATTTTAGCTTAGTTTCATTTCTGAAAATAGAAATAGCTTTATTTATCTGATTACAAAAATAATACCTGGAGAGTTTTGGGGTTTTTTTTTTTCTTTTTCTTAAGTAGGCTCCACGCCCAGTGTGGAACTTGAACTCATGACCCTGAGATTAATGGTTAAAGAAAACAAAAATCGCCAAATCTCACCAGCGAATAGAGATCTCTATGAACACTGCTGTTTAACCAAACACTATTAAAATATTTTTAAGATAGGGACGCCTGGGTGGCTCAGTTGGTTAAGCAGCTGCCTTCGGCTCAGGTCATGATCCCGGCGTTCTGGGATCGAGTCCCACATCGGGCTCCTTGCTCAGCAGGGAGCCTGCTTCTCCCTCTGCCTCTGCCTGCCATTCTGTCTGCCTGTGCTCGCTCTCTCTCCCTCTCTCTCTCTGATAAATAAATAAAATCTTTAAAAAAATAAAAATAAAAATAAAAAAATAAAATAAAATATTTTTTTTAAATAAAATATTTTTAAGATAAAATTTGATCAGACATGCTTTTTTAATTGGCTTTCACAAAATAAATGTGGACCTTTTTTTATTTTAATTTTAATATTTTTATGTAGGCTCTACCCCCCAACATGGGTCTGGAACTTAAGACAGAGATCAAGAGTTATATGCTCTACCAACTGAACCAACTAAGTGCCCCTGGACTTTTTTTTAATGTAAGTAAATGTTCTGTAACATTTTTAAGGGTTATATAATACTTCAATGCATATACAGTCCATAATTGCCCCAAAATCCCATTACTAGGCCTTTAATGTGTTTCAAAAGGTATACTATTATAAATGATGGTGTGGCAACAATCAGAATTTTATTTGAACACCAACTTTAAAAGTACAAGTCTATAAAAACAGAAGGTACTTAAAAATAAAAAGATGATTTCAAAGTAATCCTTGGATATATGTCTAAATAATACCTTAGGACATTATCAAAATGTAATATGGGGCGCCTGGGTGACATGGTTGGTTAAGCGTCCAAGTCCTGATTTTGGCTTAGGCCATTATTTCGGCGTTATAGAATCAAGCACCACATCCGGCTCCACACTCAGCAAGAGTCAGCTTGTCCCTCTCCCCCCACTCCTCCCTCCACTGGAGTGCTCAGAAGTACGTGCGCTCTCGCAAATAAATAAAATCTTTTTTTTTTAAATTAATATAACAGTAGTTCAGTTTCTGTTATGTACATCTAGGGGCACATGAAACAAAATCTTAGGTCAAACGGTCTCAAACACCCCACTTGGGAAAAGAGATTAATTTTATTCTCTGTCTCACCCCACATACTGTTTTAGTAAAACAGACTAAGTTCAATCAAGACAACAGCAGAGCCTGGGGAAGCACTGAAAGCAATATAATGAGGTGAAACCGATCTAGGATTCTAACGGTATTTCCGAGGCCCATCTTCAGATTGGAGTATGGGGAGATTAAAGGCTCAGAAGAGGTTCTAAAGACTCCCAGATCTCTAAGTGACAAAGAACCAAGCACTTAGCAAGAGCAGCTGTGCTTAAAACTGTATCTACACATTCTGTTACAGAAATTCCTTTGGGTTAACAAATTTATTTGAGAAGGCCAACTATTTCTGGTTCTGAATCCCTTAGACGGAATTAGCCAAACCTGCTAATACTAGGAAAAGGAACCAGGACAGTAAAATTCCCCCTCTTCAGGACGTTCACCATGGAGCTTCTTTATGAAAATGAGTTCATTCCCTTCCAACCCACAGACTGGTTCCTAATTCAACTTCAATTACCTTTCTACCCTTCATTAGTAGTAACGGTATCTACCCACCATGAATTCAAGAACCTCCCCCCCAAGCGTTTCTTATGAGATCAATAGTGATTATTAACTGATGTGATTTTATATCGTATAATGAAATAAATCCACATTTGAAAAATCTGCATAACCTAATGAGCCAATATTTTCCAAATGACCAACTCATGGTATTACATAAAAATCACACATGGGTAAAAAGATCTATTCAAAGTACAATCAGACCAACAGATTTAACTGCATGAGAAGTTCAAGGACATGGTTTCTAAAAAGAACCTACACCCTAGTTTTGGTGTAGTAATAAAGAAGATCCACAATTATCTGAGAATAACATTAAAACCCTCCTCTCCTTCCCAATGACGTATCTGAGTTAGACAAGATTTCCTTCAAACAAAACATAGAGCAGAATGCAGAAGCAGATGTAAGAATATAGTTTTCTTCCACTAAGCTAGACATTAAAGAGATTTGTAAAAACAATACTATTTTGAAAAGCTTATTTTTCATTTGTCAACTTTATGCTAATATAATGGATCTGTTATTGTTATTTAAGTGAGTATTTTTAAATTGTTTTAATATCTAATATTGTAAATATCAACAAGTAGCCCACCTAACAAAAGCTCTCTGAGATTCTCAACAATCTTCAGTAGTGTAAAGGAGTCTTGAAATCAAAAACAAAATCTGAGAACTGCTGTTTAAGTCAATGGTTTCACTATGCTGTCTGTGGAAAATCTGCCATCAGTTTCCTGGAGTATGGTTTCCAATTTACAGAAATAAAATCTATGGGGAGGAGGGACATGCCTGGATGGCTCAGTCGATTAACCAACTCTTGGTTCCAGCTCAGGTCATGATCTCATGGTCGGGGAATGGAGCCCTGCATGGAGCTCTGCACTCAGCACTGTGAAGTGACTACCTGAGATTCTCTCTCTCTGCCCCTCCCTACACACACACACACACACACACACACACACACACACACCCCTCTCTCTCTCTCTTTCTCACTCAAATAAATAAGATCTTTAAAAATAAAATAAAATCTACGGGAAGTTTTCATTTCTGAAAGGGATTTTTTTTGCATCAAAAATCTAAATCACTGGGACACCTGGCTGGCTCAGTCAGTAGAGAATGTGACTGTTGATCTGAGTTGTGAGTTCGAGCTCCCTGTTGGATGTGAGATTACTTAAAAATAAAATCTTAAGGGCGCTTGGGTGGCTCAGTGGGTTAAGGCCTCTACCTTCATCTCAGGTCATGGTCCCAGGGTCCTGGGATTGGCCCCGCATCCAGCTCTCTGCTCGGCGGGGGGCCTGCTTCCTCCTCACTCTCTGCCTGCCTCTCTGCCTACTTGTGATCTCTGTCTGTCAAATAAATAAATAAAACCTTTTAAATAAATAATAAAATCTGGAAAAAAATCAAAATTGCTGCTTTAAGAGCTCACATAAATTTATATAAGCCCCCTTCATAATGTCAGTATCAGCTTAATCAGCTTATACATTTGCTAATAAACTGGTTCCTAAATGTTCTCCACTTCCCTCACTTACCTATTTTCTAACTAGATTGGAAAATTATCAGGGTCAATGCCACTTTCTTTTTACTTCTTCACACAGTCCTCCTACAGCCCATGGCAGAAATTAAATATACGCTACCCCTATAATGGTCACTTATGGCCACTTGCAGAATAATGGGTTATTTTTTTTTTAAAGATTTTATTTATTTATTTGACAGAGAGAGATCACAGGTAGGTAGAGAGGCTGGCAGAGAGAGAGAGAGAGAGAGGGAAGCAGGCTCCCCGCCGAGCAGAGAGCACGACGCGGGACTCGATCCCAGGACCCTGAGATCATGACCTGAGCCAAAGGCAGCGGCTTAACCCACTGAGCCACCCAGGCGCCCCGAATAATGTGTTATTTTTGAAGAAAAGCTAAAAAGCACATCTCAAGGATTTCTAGACAGAAGGAAAAAGTCCTTGATCATTCAGAAGACTATAATGGCTTAATTCTTATAATTAATTCTTATAACCATCAACTATGGCATCTACCACAGTAACTTTTTTTAAGATTTTTATTTATTTATTGAGATAGAGGCAGTGAGAGAGACCATGAGCGAGGAGAAGGTCAGAGGGAGAAGCAGACTCCCTGTGAAGCTGGGAGCCCGATGCGGGACTCGATCCTGGGACTCCTGGATCATGACCTGAGCTGAAGGCAGTCGTGCAACCAACTGAGCCACCCAGGCGTCCCCCACAGTAACATTTTTATGTGTGTGACATTTCTTATTGATAGTTGAGACCATCTGAGAAGGTGCTGAGTTAAAGGATTTCCATGATCCTTTCCAACCCTCATATTCTAGACTCTGAATTCCTTTTATTCTCAATCCCAACATTAAATAATGCTGGACACTATGGTTGTTTAGGGGCTGAATGATGAGTCAGCAGGTGAAGCCATTTGTGAGAAGCAGTTTCATTAGACTTCCAACAACAGAGAAGCCAGCAAAGACAGCTGCCATTGTTTACATTGCTGAACATGCTGTCGGCTTCACGAGCCTGTAAAACCACCTATTGTCAGCAAACTCCATTTTTCTTAGTTAAGGGTTAAGAAGCACCAGACTTAACTACCAGCTCCAAAGCACATGAACAATCTCTTTTCGCAGAACAAAACTACTATTAAGTGCCTAAAAGAACATTCAAAAACCATTCTTGCAACTAGAAAATGCCTCCGTTTACAATAACCCAGGTCCCTTCAGAGACTACTGTTATACATGCTCGGACACAGAAGTCCTTCCGATAGGAAAAACAAAGGCAGGGGCGCCTGGGTGGCTCAGTTGGTTGAGCAACTGCCTTCGGCTCAGGTCATGATCCTGGAGTCTCAGGATCGAGTCCCACATCAGGCTCCCTGCTCAGCGGGGAGTCTGCTTCTCCCTCTGACCCTCTCCCCTCTCAAGATCTCTCTCTCTCACAATAAAAAAAAAAAAAAAATCTTTAAAAAATAAAAATAAAAACAAAGGCATTTAAAACACACACACAATGCTGTTAACTATTTAAAGCACAGTTCAGAGCTTTTTTGACACAGCTGAAAGTAAGCAGGCAAAACATGAATTGCTAATCTTTTTTGAGAGAGCAGAGGTGGCCAAGCTACCTGAGTTGAGTATTTGCAACTCAGTTTCACTTCTCAGAACCAAAAGGGTTTGATCTTTACGAATCCTTTTGTCCTGGGGTGCCTGGGTGGCTCAGTGGGTTAAGCCACTGCCTTCGGCTCAGGTCATGATCTCAGAGTCCTAGGATGGAGCCGCATGAGCACGCATCTGGCTCTCTGCTCAGTAGGGCTAACCTGCTTCCCCTTCTCTCTTTGCCTGTCTCTCTGCCTACCTGTGATCTCTCTGTCAAATAAATAAATAAAATCTTTTAAAACAAACAAACAAAAGAATCCTTTTGTCCTGGGAACCTGGGTGGCTCAGTCAGTTAAGTGATTGCCTTCGGCTCGGGTCATGATCCCCAGGTCCTGGGATCAAGTCCCGTATCAGGCTCCTTGCTCAGCAGGGATCCTGCTTCTCCTGCCTCTGTCTCTCTCTGTCTCATGAATAAAGTATTTTAAAAAAAAGAAGGTTCCCTTCCAAATATATTTTTCAGAGTTGTGATTTCCAATGAAGGACTGAACTGAAAAACACCTCCCAACTGCTTTCTAGTTTCATATACAACACCTCATCTAGGCATTACACCTAAATTAATTTCCCTTTTCATTTTGAAAGCAGTCAAATTAACCTAGTATTTCAAATTCCTAGCTAAACTGATAAGGAATTACAGATGTATCTATCTACATATATGTCTAGCTACTTATCTATATAAACATCTATGTATATGTCACCACAGTGTCATAAGACATTATGACAAAAGATGCCCTACCTTGTACTAAGCAGGTACTATTCACCATTATTTGAGTATCAAGATCATCCCTTATAAACTATAAACTTATAAATTTATAACCTATCTACTATGAATCTGCTACTAACGATGCACTAACTTAAATCAAAACTGTACCTACTTCTTAAAATATATAAAAGTTCAAGTGATCTTTAAATGCATATTGGGTAACAATCATGGAAATTTACATAACTCCAACTTTTCCTTTTTTTATAAAAAAATTTTTTAAGATTTATTTGAGAGAGAGAGAGAGAAGATGAGCAGGTGAAGGGCAGAGGAAGAAGCAGACTTCCTGTTGAGCAGGTAGCCAATAGGGGGCTCAATCCTGAGACTCCGGGATTAAAACCTAAGCCAAAGGCAAATGCTTAACCGACTGAGCCACCCAGGGGCCCCAAGTTTTTTTTTTTAATTTTTTCAAGATTTTATTTATTTATTTGTGAGAAAGAACGAGAGCATGTGCGCACAAGCAGGGGGAGCAGCAGGCAGAGGGAAAACCAGGCTCCCCACAGAACAGGGAGCCTGATAAGGGACTCAATTTCAGGACCCTGGGATCATGACCTGAGCCGAAGGCAGACACTCAACGAACTGAGCCATCTAGGCATTCCAGCTCCAAGTTTTCTTGCACAAAAATATCTAAGCATGTTTCATAAAACTGGAAAAATGCAGATCAGAAAGTAAACAAACTCAAAGTCATCCTTAGGAAAAGTATACTTGTGTTTGCTCTCTGACAAATAAATAAAATCTTTAAAAAAATAAATAAATAAAAAGGAAAAGTACATACAACATACTTTCAAAAGTTCCAAGCAAAAATTGTAACTCACATGTCAATCTTGGATTTGAATTATTTACTACAAATACCTAACTCAATCCTGCCTCCTAATAATAATAACCCTCCAGAATGGTCCTTTAAAACTCTGAAATGACTGCACTGGCACCTGGGTGGCTCAGTGGGTTAAGCCTCTGCCTTCGGCTCGGGTCATGATCTCCGGGTCCTGGGATCGAGTCCCGCGTCGGGCTCTCTGCTCAGCGGGGAACCTGCTTCCTCCTCTCTCTCTCTCTGCCTGTCTCTCTGCCTACTTGTGATCTCTCTCTGTCAAATAAATAAATAAAATCTTTAAAAAATAATAATAATAAATAAATAAAACTCTGAAATGACCAGATCATCCCCCTAGTCTACAGCTGATAGCTCCCCGCTGTCATCTGGGTGACAAGTTCCTTAGCCTGGCTTATAATGCCCTTTCTGTGGCCTCCACCTGTCCACTGCTTCACTCCAAACTGTTAGCTTACCAATGGTGAACAAGTCAGTTTTCCCTGAGTCTCTGTATGTGCTGATTCCTGGCTGGAATACTCTTCTTCCTACCATTATCTTTCATATGGCTCATTCATACTTTCAGACACAGTTTAGAAGTATCCCCTTCTCAGGAAGCCTCTCCCTTCATTCCTCCCAATCCTCTTCCACCCCCAAGACAGATGACCCTCCTCAGAGCTCAGTGGTGTGTTTATTGATTCCTGTTTACTTACCTTCTTAAATATCTGTCTCCTGTACTAGTAAGCTTCTCGAAGGCAAAAACTATTATTTCTAACTCCTCAGTGCTCACCAAACATTTATTGAATGATTAAGCTAGAATACATAAACAACAAAACAAATTTTTCTTTAAAACCTATGAAAAGGGACGCCTGGGCAGCTCAGTTGGTTAAGCAACTACCTTCAGTTCAGGTCATGATCCCGAGGTTCTGGGATCGAGTCCCACATAAGACTCCCTACTCAGTGGAGAGCCTCCTTCTCGCTCTCCCTCTGTTGCTCCCCTGCTTGTATGCTCACTCTCTCTCTGTCAAATAAATAAATAAAATCTTAAAAAAAAAAAAAAAAATTGGGCGCCTGGGTGGCTCAGTGGGTTAAAGCCTCTGCCTTCGGCTCGGGTCATGATCCCAGGGTCCTGGGATCGAGCCCCGCATCGGGCTCTCTGCTCAGCGGGGAGCCTGCTTCCTCCTCTCTCTCTGCCTGCCTCTCTGCCTACTTGTGATCTCTGTCTGTCAAATTAATAAATAAAATATTAAAAAAAAAAAAAACTACGGAAAAAGTATCCCAACTCTGCTTTGTTTTACACTCCATGTGAAACAGCTTGCCAAATCACCAGTTGGTAAAAATATTGGACTAAGAGGTTCCCAATTTGTAAGCCAGTCTCCTTAGGTCCATAAATTCATCATCCACAAGCTATTTTATTTCAAAAAGCCTGAAAAATTATAAGGAATAATGAGGAAAAGACTGGCTAAATAAACATCAGTTCCTTTTCTTCTGCTTAAAATTTGCCAATCAAGAGTGTTAACAATGGGTTTAGCACACTGTGTTGAATTACTGATCAACATATAAAGATCTTTCATTAAAAATGTGAATTTATTTTTTTTAAAGATTTTTATTTATTTGACAGAGAGAGACACATCGAGAGAGGGAACACAAACGGGGGAGTGGGAGAGGGAGAAACGGGCTTCCTGCCGAGCAGGGAGCCCGATGTTGGGCTCGATCCCAGGGCCTTGACGATCCCAGGGATCATGACCTGAGCCGAAGGCAGACACCTAACGACTGAGCCACCCAGGTACCCCTAAAAAGATTAATTTAGGGGATACTTGGGTAGCTCAGTCAGTTAAGCATCTGCCTCTGGCTCAGGTCATGATCCCAGGGTCCTGCAATCAAGCCCCACAACAGGTTCCCTGCTCACCCTCTTCTCTGCCCCTCTTCCCTACTCGTGCTCTCTGTCTGTCTAAAATGGATAAATAACATCTTTTTTTTTTTTAAAGATTTTATTTACTTATTTGACAGAGAGATCACAAGTAGGCAGAGAGGCAGGCAGAGAGAGAGAGAGGAGGAACCAGGCTCCCTGCCAAGCAGAGAGCCCAATGCGGGACTCGATCCCAGCACCCTGAGATCATGACCCGAGCTGAAGGCAGCGGCCCAACCCACTGAGCCACCCAGGCGCCCCAATAAAATCTTTTAAAAAAAGAAGTGAATTTAGGCATACCTGGATGGCTCAGTTGGTTGAGCATCCAGCCCTTGATTTCGGCTCAGGTCATGATCTCAGGGTCATGAGATTGAGCCCCGCATCAGGCTCCACACTTGCCTGCTTAAAACTCTCCTTCTCCCTCTGCTTCTCCCACTCCCCCACCCACCCCCACCACAAGTTCTAGAGCTCTCTCAAAAAAAAAAAAAGAAAAAAAAAGCAGATAGAGCACACAACTCTTGACCTTGGGGTCATGAGTTTGAGGTCCACACTGACCTAGAGTTAACTAAAAAAAAAAAAACCAAAAAAGTGGATATAAAGTAATGATTTCATAACCACTGCCCAGAATCCCAACAGCAGCCTATGAGTAGCCAAGGTAGGTAGTGATTTAAATCCATTTAAAGTTTTTATATTATAACATATGTGAATATTATGGACACTGGGGAGGGTATGTGATACGGTGAGTGCTGTGAAGTGTGTAAGGCTGATGATCCACAGACCTGTACCCCTGGGGTAAATAATACATTATGTGTTAACAAAAATAATTAGAAAAATATATATGTGAATATTATAGAAGCAAATTAAGCTTCTTTAAGCAAAATAAGCAAAAGTATAAACTTAAATATAAATACCCAAACCAGAGCCCACCAAGGACTAATTTTAGGCTTGCAAAAAAACCCTGGGAAGAACTTCTCTTCAGTCTCCAATCTTCCTTAAATGTAGGAACAATTACAAAGGCAGAGTTCAGAGTTTAAATCAAAAGTCTACCTGTCACTTATTCAATGTCACTTTCCCCATCTACATAAAGCTCCATGGAAACCTAATCTGGAAAGCTGTAAAAGACTATGCTTTGGGGGTTCTCTTTCCTCTTGGCAGCTGCTGCTTCCTCTTTTCTCGTTTCACCATCCTCATCACATCAGCAGGTGCTGCATGGACCCCTAAGAACCTGTTTTCCTCTTAACTCTCTCTGTTGTGCTTTATTTCCACAAATTTGTTTTTCCAGCCCTTTCTCTGCTCACCAGACTTCCATCTCCTTATTTCTAAACATGTTTTAGAAATGTCCATCTCTTAACCAAATAAGATTTTCCATTCACATCAGATCCAACATGTTCTCAACTGAATTTATCTGCTCACTACCTCAAAACATGATATATAAAATCAAATTCCACATCTTCTTTACGTCATCACCAACAGTATCATTTTCCAGTCTCAAAGTCTTGGAGTCAGTTTTAGCTCTTTTCATTATTTCACCAGGATATTCAAATCTCTAACTTTCTTTGAGAGCTTTCATGATATAATCACCCCTTCCTTTTCATCTCCCTCTAGACTACATGTGCATCAGTAAAATCCTGGAAAACCTTAAGTGGGTCTAGCATATTAGTCTCCATGCTTCTTATCGATCTCAATCCATCCAGCACGAAATTCATCTTCCTCTAACTACCAAATGTGTTAGTAGGTATCAGGTTTTCAAAAACTTTTGCTTGCTACAAGATAGAAGAACAGATACCCAAAAGTTTGCAAAACTGTCAAATGCACTGCACATTAGGTTTTCAGTCAAGCACATCTTCTGACTACCCTAAATATATTATCTACTGTATTTCCTGGCTGCTATAAAAGCATTTTTTTTCCCTCAACTGTAAATGTCTTCTCTCTTCCATCTACCCAAATCCTACTTCCTAACTCCTCAGTCCTCACTGATCTCTCAGGCCTCTGACCGCCTACCTCTATTTAGAGAGCACCTTAAATTCTTTAACTGTTTCACTAGAGCACTCACACTTCAGGATTTTTTCTTATCTCCATCCAGAACTAGCATATGCAGTTATTTAATAAACACCTGCTCCTTTCACCACTTAATAAATCACTGCCTATCTACTAAGCATCAGGCACTATTAACTTAATCTGTGGAATCCAAACAATAACCAGAATTTCCCTTCCCTTTTCTACTTTTCTCTTGTCTCAAGATTCCATCATGTTTCTCCTTCTCCCTTGAGCATCCTAACCTTGCCATTTCTAGTTATCCTGTTCCCTTCAGTTGAGCCTTCAACTGAATAGTAACTAAGCTACTTTCAAAAATAGGATTCTAGGGGCGCCTGGGTGGCTCAGTGGGTTAAAGCCTCTGCCTTCGGCTCAAGTCATGATGCCAGGGTCCTGGGATCGAGCCCCGCATCGGGCTCTCTGCTCTGCGTAGAGCCTGCTTCCTCCTCTCTCTCTGCCTGCCTCTCTGCCTACTTGTGCTCTCTCTGTCAAATAAATAAATAAAATCTTAAAAAAAAAAAAAAAAAAGGATTCTAGAATACAAAAAAAAAAAAAAATTACTCTTCTCACTCTTCTCTCCAAATATTCAGAAAAATTAGGAAGGGTGACCAGCAATGTGTTTCTGAAGGTTATGTTGCCAGTTGGAAGGTTCTCACAACTGTCCTTATCATTGACACTAATTTTCACATGTATCCTTATGAACAGACCAAAGCCTTCAATTTCACAAAAAGCAGACTTACTTTCTGTACCTAGACTCTGTGTTTGAGAAATACATGATTAAATAGAGAAAAGAACAATTACAGTCTAGAGGAGACTAAGGAAAAATAATAACCAGATGCAATGTGGGACCTGAAACAGAAAAAGAACAGTGGAAAAACTGGTAAAAATCATTAGCTCTGCACTATAGTTGATAATATTGCATCAATGTTAATTTCCTGTGCTTGATAACTGTACTATGACAACTGAAAATGTTTACATTAAGGGAAGGAGACAAGGGATAGGAGAGAACTCTTACTATTTTGGCAAATTTTTTGTAGGTCTAGAATCAGTTCAAATAAAGTTTCTTTTTTTTTTTTAAAGAGGATGACAATACTTTGCTATTTAGTTCATATGCTAATGTCAAAGACCTTTATAACTACGAGATCAAATACAAATTTTTACCAAGGAATTTATAGTGTCACTGGGGGCACCTGGGTGGCTCAGTGGGTTAAGCCTCTGCCTTCCGCTCAGGTCATGATCTTGGGGAGTCTGCTTCCCCCCCCTCTCTCTGTCTGCCTCTCTAACTACTTGTGATCTCTGTCAAATAAATAAATAAAATCTTTAAAAAAATAAAATGTCTCAGTGGGTTAAGCCGCTGCCTTCGGCTCAGGTCATGATCTCAGGGTCCTGGGATCGAGTCCCACATCGGGCTCTCTGCTCGGCAGGGAGCCTGCTTCCTTCTCTCTCTCTCTGACTGCCTCTCAGTGTACTTGTAATTTCTCTCTGTCAAATAAATAAATAAAATCTTTAAAAAATAATAAAATAAAATAAAATAAAATGTCTTGCTGCTTCCCAAGTATTTTAGTAACATATACAGAAGTAGCATAAAGACTCCTAATTTTCTAAACTATATAGATAGGATGACTGTATAATTTACCATCCAAACCAGAACCATTACAGGAGAAAGGAGATCTCTCATCACCTACTGGTAAGTCAAAGTGATCACTGCTGTTAAACACCTCAAATCAGTTTGAGTTGGTACAATACCTGATGCTTTGGCAAGTCATCAGCATCTCCCTCAACCTCAGGAACAAACACCCCTAGGAGAAGGGACAGAAAGCTAGACCAGAGATCCCCAAAGGAGATTATATAAGGGGAAATTAAGTCAATACATACTAATATGCTTATGTATTTTAATTATGATTTTCAGGGGTACCTGGGTGGCTCAGTCATTAGGCATCCGCCTTCAGCTCAGGTCATGACCCCACGGTCCTGGGATCAACCCTGAATCAGGCTCCTTGCTCAGTGGGGAACCTGCTTCCCCCTCTCCTGCTGTCCCTCTCCCCACTTGTTCTCTCTCTCTAAAATAAATAAAATCTTTAAAAAAATAGTAATTATGATTTTCAAAAGAAAGTCAAGAATAAAATCACTGACTTTCCAGAGCAGCATTCAGCTTTTACTGCCTTGCCTAAAATGTACCACATTCAAGTACACTCACCCAGTCACAACACAAAACATAAGCAGCTAAGGTCAAGTACTCTGCTGTCTACTTTTGAAACAGCAGTTACCCTCCAGAATTTGGACTGGTTCCAAATTCTAATATTTGTAAAAAAGACCAACAATATAATATTGAAATTATCAGATGAGTATGATATATTAGCCTCAAAGTCTCAAGAATATTAATCGGGTACTTGAGGGCATTAAAATTTTACATAGGTTAAGACCCACTTCCTTCATATATTTAATGAGCTAAGCTAAAGACATGCATACTTATTTATAAAACTTAAAAAGTAGATATAATCTTAAAACACCAGCAACCCCATTCCCACACTGTAATATTTCAAGTCACTGAAGAGACTGTGTGTGTAGAAAATTTTCATCTAAAACACTGTTTCTATTAGACCCAAAAGGTTATAAAAAGCCTCTTCATTACTGTAGTCTTTTTCTGAATAGCAGAAAGCATCCTTTTAGACAGAGGTGAGCAGTATTTCCCAATTTTAATTCTTTATAAGAATGTACACATTAGAATAGCCTGAAGGTATAACCTAATAAATAAAAAATCAAATTTAGCTTGAAAATTATATAAATGCTTCAGGCAGAACTAATATTCTATGTGAAATACAATAACCCAAGAATTTGTAACTTAAAATTTCAATTCTTCACAGAATAGCGAAATAGTCAAATGCCCTTACGTTATTTTTCACAAAGCTATCCTGCCCAACAGGAATTTATCTTAATAGAGATAGGCAAAATCTCTTTTGGGTAGCTCTCCTATCTTTTAGGCATTATACAAAAGGTGAAAATGATCAAAGTTCATTTATTCGCTAGGCTTTATTATATAAATAACACACCTCACTAAATCTCAAACACTTAATGGATAATAAAACCTTAAATGTCGTTCTGTGATATCATTCCTCTTCTCTTAATCTTTCCTATTCCTTCTTTCAACCTACATACCTCAACAAATCTTCAAATTTTCAGCATGTTAGTTTCCCAATAAATAAAAAAACAAAAACAAATGAAATACAACTGATTTTTGACAAAGTGCTCAGACAATTCAAACAATACTTCTCTTTCAACAAATAGTGCCGAGACAACTGAGCACTCACATGCAAAACAATAAACTTGAACCCCTACTACATAGCATACACAAAAATTAATTCAAAATGAATCAAAGACCTAAATTTAAGAGCTAGAATTATAAAAGAAGAAAGGAGTAAATTTCCATGACCTGAGGTTAAGGAAAGCCTTCTTAGACACACTAAGGAAGCAAAAGTGACAGAAGAAAAACATAAATTTGATTTCACCAAAATCAAACATTTTTTACGTTTCAAAGGACACTATAGAGAAAGTGAGGGGAGCCTGGCTGGCTTAGTCAGTAGAGCATACAACTCTTGGTCTTGGGGTTGTGAGTTCAAGTTCCAAATTGAGTGTAGAGAGTCCTTAAAACTAAAATCTTTAGAAATACCTGGATGGCTCAGTCAGTTAAGTGTCTGCCTTTGGCTCAGGTCATGATCCCAGGGTCCTGGGATGGAGTCCTGCATCAGGCTCCTTGCTCAGCAGGAAGCCTGCTTCTCCCTCTGCCTGCCGTTCCCCCTGCTTGTGCTTAATTGCTCTCTCTCTCTGACAAATAAATAAATCTTTAAAAAAACAAATAAAAATTAAAAAGTAAATCTTTAAAAAGAAAGAGAGAGAGAAAGAAGACAACTCACTGAATGGGAGAAAATATTCATAGGGGCACCTGGGTGACTCAATCAATTGAGCTTCCAACTCTTGATTTGGGCTTGGGTCATGAACTTGGGGTCATGAGGTTGAGCCCCTGTAGGGCATGGCTCCGGGCTCGAAGGGAGTCTGCTTGAGATGTTCTATTTCCCTCTCCCTCTGCCCCTCCCCACACAAGGTGCACTGGCACACCCTCTCTCTCTCTCTCAAATAAATAAATAGATCTTTTTATTTTTTAAGATTTTACTTATTTATCTGAGAGAGTGCACATGAGAGAGCACAAGCGGGGGAGCAGCAGAGGGAGAGGGAGAAGCAGACTCCCCGCTGAGCAGGAAGCCTGCTGTGGGGCTTGATCTCAAGACCCTAAGATCATGATCTGAGCTGAAAGCAGCCACTTAACTAACAGAGCAACCCAGATGCCCCTAAATAAATAAATCTTTAAAGTATGTGTGCATGGAGTGCCTGGGTGGCTCAGTGGGTTAAAGCCTCTGCCTTCAGCTTGCGTCATGATCCCAGGGTCCTGGAATCGAGCCCCACATCAGGCTCTCTGCTCAGCGGGAAGCCTGACTCTCTCTCTCTCACTCTGCCTGCCTTTCTGCCTACTTGGGATCTCCATCTGTCAAATAAATAAATAAAATCTTTAAAAAATAAAAAATATGTGTGTGTGTGTGTGTGTGTGTGTGTCTGTGTGTTTGTATCTGATAAGGGACATGAATCCAGAATAGAGAACTTACAACTCATAACAAAAAGAGAACCTCATTAAAAACTGGTTAAAGGACTCGAACAGACATTTCTCCAAAGACAAATGGCCAATAAGCGCATGAAAAAACACTCAATAAGCCACCAAGGAAAAGCAAATTAAAACCGTAATGAGATACCACTTCACAGCCACCGGGATGTCCTATGATAAAAATGACAGATAACAAATGTTGGAACCCTCATACTTTGCTGATAGGAATGTAAAATGGTGCAGTCACTTGGGAGAAAGTTTGGCAATTTCTCAAAACATTAAACATGGAGTTACCTTGGGGCAACAGGGTGATTTGATTTTGGCTCTGGTCATGATCTTAGGTCCATCATGATCTCAGGGTCATGCGATCTGCCCAAGACAGGTTCCCCACTCAGCAGGGATTCTGCTTGAGATTCTCTTTCTCCTTCTGCCCCCCCACCCTGCTCTCACGCATGTGGGCTAATACATAAATCTTAAAAACAAAACAAATACAGAGTTACCTTATAAAACCCAGCAGCTACACTCTAAGGTATATACCAAAGAGAAATGAAAACCTACATCCACACAAAGACAGTCACAGCATAATTATTTGTAATAGTCAAAAGGCTATGAGGAGCCTAGGTGGCTCAGTCAGTTAAGCATCTGCCTTTGGCTAGGGCCCCGCATAGGGCTCTCTGCTCCACAGGGAGCCTGCTTCCTCCTCTCTGTCTGCCTGCCTCTCTGCCTACTTGTAATCTCTGTCAAATAGATAAATAAAATCTTTTTTTAAAAAAGTTCTAAAACTGGGGCACCTGAGTGGCTCACATCATGATCCTGCTCCCTGCTCAGCAGAGGTATGCTTCTGCTTCTCCTTCTCCCTTTCTCCCTCCCCATACCTTCTCTCTCTCTCTCTCTCTCAAATAAAAATTTTTTTAAGAAAAAGTTCTAGGGACACCTGGGTAGCTCAGTGGGTTAAGACTCTGCCTTCTGCTCAGGTCATAATGTGAGGGTCCTGGGATCCAGCCCCACATCGGGCTCTCTCCTCAGCGGGGAGCCTGCATCCCCCTCTCTCCCTGCCTGCCTCTCTTCCTACTTGTGATCTCTCTCTTCTCTATCAAATAAATACATAAATTCAAAAAAAAGTTCGAAAACTGATTTTGGTTATGACTGCACAGTTGTGAATATACTCAAAACCACTGAAGGGTACATTTCAAATCGGTGGCTGAACTATATAGCTCAATAAAACCATTTTTAAAAAAAAGTAATAGTTTCACACAAATGAAGTCTAACCTTCTCTTACATTGATTCAAAGCCCTCTACAATCTGAATCCATTATTTCAAATATTCTATGACAATAATCCTCCTCTCCAAGCACACTGATGAGGAGCCTCACAACCCAGCATACAGCATACTTATTTCATGCCCAAACCTTGGCTCCTGTTAATTACTCACTCATCACAATCCACTCCCCTCTGCCCATCTAAACCCTGACTGTAGTCTTAAGCACTTGTTTTAATGTTTTTTAAATTCATCTTTCAGTTCAAGTTCTGTTTCTTATATGCTATTTTCTAGGGCCTTGTTTCTGCTGGCAGATAGTTAAGTAACAAAGTAAGCAAGACACAGAACTGTATATGTAGTCCCACCCTGGCCCGGGTTCCTGTTCCCTCTACAGTAACAGAAACACTCCTGGGACCCTGCCAGGATGGGGGAGATTGAGACAAATACTGCTGTCCCTCCAAAGGTCATTTTTTAGCAATAAAACTGTCAAGTATTTAAAAAGAAAAAAAATCCATATATGTAATTTAACCTTATAACAAAAGGACAGAATTTAAGCCCATTAAAGCCCATAGAAAAAAGTGCAAGAAAGAAATATACTAAAATGTTAACAGTACTAAGATTATGGGTGACTTGTTACTTTTCCGTGTTTTTTAATTTCCTGATTTGATTACGTTAGTTCTTACAATCACAAAACAAAATTTTTCATAGTAACATTTGACTATAAATGTTTTTCCTCTTTGGCCTTATACCAACCCTCATCATCAGTGTCTATACTTCAAAGGCAACTCAGCCACATTATATGACTTTGTAAACTGGGTCAATGCTATTTCATCTCAAACAAAATTATGAAACTATTATCAATTCAATTGCATAACAGTGCAAAACAATTTTAGAGCACCCTTGAATGCTAAATGTGAGTTGTGATGCCATCTATATTAGCCCTAAAATTTATCTTAAAGCTGATTTCCAGACTCTAACTTAATCAACATTTCAACAAATATTTACAGACTTCCTATCTGCCAAGTACTGCTCAAGCGGCTGTCAATTCAACAGCAAACAAAACTGACAAAAATTCTCTGCCTTTACGGACCTTACCTTCTATTGACAGAATTTAGTATCTCATAACCGGGAACGCACATGGGCTTGAAAAAGTATAAAACTACTACTGGTTAATGAAGGTCATAAAAACTAAACTGACAAATTTCAAATGTACTTAAAATAGTTAAAACAGTCTCAAATTTCAGCTGAGGCTACAAGACAGTGAAAAACTCCTTCTGGATGGCAGCAAGCCAAAGAACTAGGAGCCATTTGAGAATTCAGAAGGAGCTTGGGATCTTGCAGTATTTCATCGATGTAAATCTCAGCTGCAGTTTTTTATATTCTGCTTCAAGTCAGGCACCTGGCTAAGAATCAGGAAACAGTTTCCTATTATATTAGCTCAAATTATTATTCCTAAAGTAAAAATAGATTGTATCTCATCACAAGAGTTTATTCCAGAACTTACTTTCCCTCATACTTCATAATGAATTAACTGTATTTTCAACCAAAGCAAGCCAGCATCTTGGCTGGTCACGGCAACCATATTTTATGGTCTCAACCCATCCCACTCTTCACCACCCAAGTCACAGAGGCATTTCAGTCTGTTTGACCCACTTGATCTTAGCCAAAAGGCCAAGAAGCAATCGGTCTATTTGACTAAATCTAACATTAATAAGCCAAAAAACAGAGGCTTCTTATATCATGCTTCTAATGTTAGCATGCTTCTAATATCAATGTCACTGACCATCAGACAAAGAATCCATTAATAGGTCTCCATAAATCCTTCCCACCTACTTGCAAGAACAAAACAAACCTCAAACCATAATCTTCAGAATCATAAACAACTGTAATTCAAGAGTCATTTAATAAACTAGTCTAACTCCTTCATTTTAGAGGAACAGAAACTGATGACCAGAGCATTTATATGATTAGTCTGAGATAACACCTCTAAAAAATGGAAAAGCCAAACTCAAATCCAGATTTTTTTTTTTTACCGCAAATCAGGTACAGTTCTCAATACATCAAGCTAAATTTACTTATATTTCAAAGCTAGTTTCCAAGCCAAAAATCTAGTTATCAGAAAAGCAGGGAGTTATTATGAGATGAGTAGGAAGAAGGAGACCAGGAGACCAGATCTGAAATGTATCTTCTCATACTCTAATTCCCGGGATTATGGTGCAGAAGATACTTTGAATCTAAGGCAATTGTGTTTTGATAGCCACGGTGTAAGCTACCTCCTCTAGCTTCTCTGCTCCTGCTAAAGACCTGAATCATGACTGAAATCCATTTACTTAAATTCTATGCAGCAGCAACAGCAATGGAATTGGGAAAAGTCAGCGGCAGGAGAAAGCTCTAAACCTCGGGTAATTCTTACTCACCCTTCTAATGTAGTTCAGATGTCAATTTTTTCTAGGAAGCCCTAATTCCTCCCTCCTCCAGGCTTAAGCTCTTACAACAGAGTTATCATCACACTTGTTTCATGGTATTCTATCACTTACCTATCAGGACCAAATTCTCTGAGGGTAAAAAGCTTTTCTTGAGATTTTATTTACTTGAAAGAGCACAAATGGGGCGCCTGGGTGGCTCAGTGGGTTAAAGCCTCTGCCTTCAGCTCAGGTCATGATCAAAGGGTCCTGGGATCAAGCCCCATATCGGGCTCTCTGCTCAGCAGGGAACCTGCTTTCCTCTCTCTCTGCCTGCCTCTCTGCCTACTTGTGATCTATGTCTGTCAAATAAATAAATAAAAATCTTTAAAATAAAAAAAAAAAAAAAAGAGCGAGCACAAATAAGGGGAGTAGCAGGCAGAGGGAGAAGCAGGCTCCCGTCAGAGCAGGAAGCCCAATGTGGGGCTCTATCTCAGGACCCCGGGATCATGACCTGAGCCAAAGGCAGATACTTAACCAACTGAGCCACTCAGGCTCTCAAAGGGCAAAAGCTTTTCAACCCTACACCAAGCTCTGAGTTTGGCATGCAATATGTGCTCAATAAACAAATCATTTTTAAAACTTGCCACTTACACTGAAGCTCCAATATAAATGACTAAAACATGGCAATCTCATTATGACTTGTTTTAAAACACAGTTTTAAGGGGCACCTGGGTAAGCTCAGTCAGCTAAGCGTCTGCCTTCAGCTTAGGTCAGGATCCCAAGGTCCTCCCTCGCCCTCTGCCCCTCCCCCAATTCACGCTCACGCACGTGTGCAAAAACACAGTTTTCAAATATTTTTTTACAGCAGACCTTTTCATAAAAATCTTATCAGAAACCCCAATGTGGAACAACAACGTATCAGTCCTTCAGTGGTTTAGTCTTACAGTTTGACAAAAAAAAAAATCACTTTAAGACCTGTAAGCCTGTTGGGGCACCTGGGTGGCTCAGAGGGTTAAGCCTCTGCCTTCGGCTCAGGTCATGATCCCAGGGTCCTGGGATCGAGTCCCGCATCGGGCTCTCTGCTCAGCAGGGAGCCTGCTTCCTCCTCTCTCTCTGCCTGCCTATCTGCCTGCTTGTGATCTCTGTCTGTCAAATAAAAAAAAAAAAACTTAAAAAAAAAAAAAAAAAAAAAGACCTGTAAGCCTGTGACAGGGAGTAGCAGCAGCAGAGGCAAGAGCCAATGTGACTCAAGCATCTAAGTAACATTCTTCCTTCCCTATCTTCATCTTGCAATGGTCTCCCCCTCTACTTCCTAGAAGAGGATCCACCCTTTAGAGTATACATCCATCTCTGTTGATGGTGGGGCTTAGGAGTAGCAAGACTGCTGCTGCTTCATGAGCTATAGAGGTCTAGCTCCTAGTACCACATACAGTATTTTGCTGGAGGCCTTGCTAACTTCTGAACAAGCAGAAACAAGCACTCAATCAAAAGTACAGGCCTATTCGTACGATTTAAGGCTCAATGAGGTAAAGATAACCTACATGTCTTATGGTATGTGACTATGAATTAAAACAAGATACAGTAGAGGCTGAGAGCCTCTTTACTGCATACAGACCTTCCCCTAGCTACCTCCCTCTCTCTATGCAGATCTGGTTAAGAAGCAACCAAGCAGTAGAAAGGACATTCATGAGCTCTGGAGCCAGTCATACCACTATAGAACTGCAGACCCCTACTTACTAGATGGACAACCTCGGGAACATTACTTGAACTTCTCTGCTCTTCAAGTTTCCTCATCTGTAAAACCAGAGACAGTACCTACCCTCATTAGGGTTGTGAAAATTAAATAAAATCATGCATGTATAGTACCCAGAACACTAGGCACTCAATAAATGAATACTATTGTTAATATTATGCAGATTTAAATTTGGTCAAGAGGCAAAGAAGAGGAAAACAAACGTTTCTGGCTTCAACCTATAAAACTGAAAATCAGGGACGCGTGGGTGGCTCAGTTGGTTAAGCAGCTGCCTTCGGCTCAGGTCATGATCCCAGGGTCCTGGGATCGAGTCCCACATCGGGCTCCTTGCTCGGCAGAGAGGCTGCTTCTCCCTCTGCCTCTGCCTGTGCTCGCTCGCTCTCTCTCCCTCTGTCTCTGACAAATAGATAAAATCTTTAAAAAAAAAAAAAAAACTGAAAATCAACAGAGAAAACAAAAAATTTTTTAATTTTTTTTTTAAATAATGTTAAATACAAAAACACCCTCAATGGGCATATTTGTTTTTAATAGATGTCACACCCAAAACAAAACAGCTGAGGACACAGGACACCAAAAAAAAAATTTTCTGGTTGCCACAGGCCTTTACCAAATTTAGTTTCTTCAAAGAACCCACTGCCCAGGGGCGCCTGGGTGGCTCAGTGGGTTAAGCCGCTGCCTTCGGCTCAGGTCGTGATCCCAGGGTCCTGGGATCGAGCCCCGCATCGGGCTCTCTGCTCAGCAGGGAGCCTGCTTCCTCCTCTCTCTCTGCCTGCCTCTCTGCCTGTTTGTGATCTCTCTCTGTCAAATAAATAAATAAAATCTTTAAAAAAAAAAAAAAAAAAAAAAAAGAACCCACTGCCCTGATTTTCTTAACCAAACTGGCTGCCCCAAAACAGTAACTAGACTCCCCAGAAGTGTCAGCAGCTCTGAGAGAAATTACACCGTGAAGTCTTTCCACATAAATAGAACACTGTGTATTCATAACAGACTGCAAAATTGTTCTAAGTCAGAACTTTTTGGGCACCGAAATTCAAACTCATTTATCTTTAATTATCTGAAAGGTAAGCAATTTCCATCCAAAGGGCTAGGCTTTTAACAGGAGCCCAAGAACCCCCTGAAAATGTAAGCAACATTTTTCTGTAGAGAGGGTCTATAAGCTTTCATCAAAATGTCAAAAGTTGTTTGTTACGCAGAAAAGGTTAAGAATCACTTTTAAGATGCTCAACAGAGCTTCTGAGAAGTTCATACTGGGAAGCTGGGGAGGGCGTACCTCAAGGCAAGTACCTTCAAGTGCCAATTGCATAAACTAGTCACAGTGGATTATGTTATAAAAATTCTAAGCATATTCCTCCCTCACCAGTAGCACTTTTCACAGCAGGGTTTATCCTCTTTCATCCCCCAACATCCCTGCCACCCTCCATCATTCCTTGCCAGGCCTCAATCCCTGCCTCTCTACGGTCAAAGTCCTCTGTCTAAATGGCTTTATGGGGGCGCCTGGGTGGCTCAGTGGGTTAAGCCGCTGCCTTCGGCTCAGGTCATGATCTCAGGGTCCTGGGATCGAGTCCCGCATCGGGCTCTCTGCTCAGCGGAGAGCCTGCTTCTCTCTCTCTCTCTCTGCCTGCCTCTCCATCTACTTGTGATTTCTCTCTGTCAAATAAATAAATAAAATCTTTAAAAAAAAAAAAAAAAAAAAAATTATAAATGGCTTTATGGGCCTGCCGTGGAATAATGATGCCTAGAGGCGGTGCCAGTTGATATTCCAATTCATTATTGCCAACATTTCCCTTCATTTCTGATTTGTCACTTGAAAACTGAGTACAAATGAAGGACTCTATCAAGTGAATCTCCTTTCAGTATTTTCATAAATTTAAAATACTATATGAACTTATTAATGCAATTCAAACACAACTGCACTGATATATTTTGAGGAACTGGAGATTTAACCAAGCCATAGAAAAAGCAACTCCAGCCTTGCAGTCCAGTCTCAAAGCTTCGTGTCTATCAACTTACCACATGATGACCACTTTGATCAAACAAATGCAAATTCCCATACTCCCTCAAGATAGAAAAGCAGAATTGCCTTTTCAACCCATTTTAACCAATTCCCCATTACCACTGATAATATTTCATTATTAGTATGTTCTAATGAAATCTGTAACCTGTACCTCATTTACTATACAAACTTTTAGATTTTACTAATCAAAACCTTTCAGTGAGTAAAGCACTGAATTGTGAAATACATCAAGACTTTTAATTTCTTCTATGACATGAGACAAAATAAAAATTTAAAGCCACATAAAAACCAACTATCCCATATTTCTAAAACAGGTATACCTAAGAATCATCTCCACTGGAAATTACACCTTAAATTTATGCCCTTTAACAACTGTTGTAGTACCAGTAACTACTTGTGTCGCAACCAACTCAGAGCTTTTCTAAGTCCTTCTTTTGTGAAATGCATTGAGAAAAAGCACACTTGAAACACTTCAGTCACAGCTCTTTGTATACAAATAAAGCCACCAAATTCACCAAGCACTGGTCCTCACTTACCACTTTTTACGTCAAGAACACACACTATGGGCTTCCTTTCGATGCTTAACTGTGAAAATAGCTCCAAAATACAAGTAATGAAAAATTTACTAGGTGGCACAGTACATACATTTATAGCCCTAACCAAGTATGGGCAATCAAGACCAAAAAAAAAAAAAAAAAAAAAAAAGACAAATTAGAAAGGAATTCAAACTCACAAAGCATTCAGCGAAGATATGTTTAAGAGATCCAGCACTGAACTCCACCTTGAAGTAGGCTAATCGGCCAACCCTTCTTCCCCCCAAAGTAAAACAACTACGGATACTAATCAAAACTAACCAGATTTTCCATGAGCAACACTAAGGTATCACTAAGCATTCTCATGTGCAAAAAATTCTTAATTGAACAGAATCATGCAGGATAAAAACATTATGAAATCAGTACACACATCACACTGGAATGGAATTTATCTTTACTCTGCGCCACACCGCCTGGATTGAATAACAATATTTAAAGAACAGAGAAAAGGACACTTGAGAGAAACCAAAAGGATGACCTGAAATGACTCTAGAAGGGAGATACCTTTCCCTTCTCAAAGTAATCGATACAGACAGGAATCAAACTACAGACTGTGAAATCGTCTGTGGACTTCATGGCAGTTATTTACTCACACACCCTACTCTCCCTGGAAGTCAAACACAAAATGACACAAATACAAAAACACAACACATCTAACATCCAATGGTTATTTATTGATTTACACAAATACAACGGGGGGCGGGGGGAGAAGATGCATGATGAAATCTTATTCTCAGGTCCGTAATACCTTTCTAAATCTCCGTGGAATTAATGAATTCAACGTTTTACCTTCACCGGCTAGTTTCTGACTAAAATACCTCGTCATCAAGTCTTTTCAAACAAAGCTATACAATCGAGCAAATAACATGAAATTAGATACATTCAAAACCAGGCTCTCCTCCAGAAACCCTGATCCCCTCTAGTCATCGGGCCTAAGAAGAGGAAATTAAAGCCTTTAAAAATATCCATCATAACACAAGCCTTCCAAGAAGTGAGACTTTCGGGGGTGATGGGTAATGTCAGTTAACTTCCTCTTCCTTTAAAAAGGTCAAAGACAGGGAAGCGTTCGGTGTAACATTTCCTCCACAGACCGCGTTCCACCACAAACCACATCACAACTCCCCCCATCGCTAAACATCAGCCAGAGGGGGTGCTTTCTGCACATTTTCACCGTAGAGTTAAAATCCGACTTACCTCAGAAACGAACTGAGCTTAGTTTCAAACAGGAAATTTACCAATAAAGTTTATTATGTACTAATAATAACAATTAGGGAAGCCCACCAGGCCCCACTGCAGGGGGAGAAGGGAGAGGAAGAAGAGGAGGAGGAGGAGGAGGAGGGTGTAGTCCTCACAACAATCAGAGAAAAGCCTTCCCTGCAGGGCTGGTCCCAGGCACCAGCAAATTCCGCCTAATAAAGGGGGGCGGGGGGAGGCGGGGGGAGGCGAGGAGAGGGGGAAGGGTCCCCCAGCTCTAAAAGGGAAGGGCTGCAGAGGCCGGGCCGAGCGGAGCTAGTTTTCACAGTAACTGCAGAGGGTCCCGGGGTCCCCCGCAGGGCTGCTGCCGCCTGAGCACCCCGAAAGCTCCGGCCGAGCCGGCCGCGGGGGCTCGAACAGCAGCCCCTTCCCCGGCTGGGCTGTGACGGCCGGCAGGAGGCTCCCCGGGGAGCCACGGCCCCCCTCCCCCGGGCTGCGGCGAGGTGCCTAAGGGCCGACAGGAAGGTGAAAAGGATACTGTTGGGGCGCCTGGGTCTGGAGGGCCCTGATGTTCGGGTGAGGAGGGGCCGCTGCCGCCGCCGCCGCCGCCGCCGCCGCCGCTGCTGCTGCTGCCGCCGGGTGAGGAGGCGGTACCGCTGCTGCCGCCGCCGCCGCCGCTCCGGTGCCGGGTCCGGTTCCTGCTGCAGCCGCTGAGCCTGATTTCAGAGCCGGTTTCTGCGGTAAACTCATGGCAAAGCGAAGCCACCAACCCCCCCAGAGCGGGACCGGGCGCGCCGGGGTGCAGGGGCCGGGGGCAGCGGGGGGGCGGGATAGGGGCAGACCCGGGGAGGCGGCGGGAGCGGGGGGCCGGGGGGAGGCTGGGAGGAGGAGGAGGAGGGGGCCGGGGCCGGTCACACACGCCCGCCGCCGCCGCCGCCGCCGCCGCCGCCGCCGGCAGCAGCAGCCGCCCCGCGGGCCAGCACCACCGGCTGCCGGTCTCCGTGACAACGCGACCCCAGGGGGGGGGCCGGACCCGGCGGGGGCAGGAGGCGGAGAGACCGGACCTTTCACGGCAATATCCTCATGGGCCGGCGGCGGGGGGTCTTTATCCCCCTCCCCGGGGGAAGCGGCGCCCTTCTCGGTAGCGGGGCTCAGGCGATGCCGGCGGATTTTCTTCACTCAACGAGCAGAGCATCCAACATGGCGCTGCGGCCGCCTCCAGCAGTCCGGCAGGACGGCCGCTCGGAAAACTTCGGGGCTTTTCGGAGCGGCTCGGAAGGCCGAGAGTGGGAAGCGCCTTCGGCTCTTTCCGGAGACTGCGAGCGGTCGGGATTCTTCGGAGACGCTCGGGGGCGTCTTCGGCCGCCGTTCGGGAGAGCTCTGGGGCTGACTCGCCTCCTCGGGAAAGATCGGCGAGGGGGCTTCCCAGGCTCGCTGCGGCGGGGGTGCTGGGTGGAGGCAGAGACCAAAGGCGACGTCTGGTCCGCCAGAGCCCTCCCCTGCCGCCCAGCCTCCAAGAACAATGGCAACGGCCCTGGAGCTTGCGGTCCGCAGAGCCCTGCCCGCAGGGGTGGGAGGCGGTGAGGCGAGAAACCTCGGTTACAGTGGAAGGAACCGCTTAACCAGAGTGAAACCGCTGGAAAGAAACCCGCTGCGTGCATCTATTAGCATAATAAATAGCACTCGCCGGCCCCTAAGGCAGTTCTCGTCCATTGTGTCGACACTTCGCCCTCCTACACCCGGAGAGGTGAGTGGAATGAGGAGCCTCACTCCCAGAGCACCACGAAGCCCGCAGAGGAAAAGTGACTGGCCCAAGGTCACCCCGCCGGGAGGGGGAAGGGCCAAGCCTGGAGCCGAATCCCACCTCCATCTGGAGGAACTTTGCGACTCCCAAGTTGCCTGGGGATCTGATGCGACCCTCCTCCTGTACCAGCCGCCTAGACTCAGGGGTCCTGTGGACGGATTTGTCCAAGGCCCGCCCCATGAGTGGAGCGCCCCTTGCCCAGCAGCACCCCAGGATCCTATATGCCGGGGTAACATTTGCCCTTTGCTCCCCACTGGGCTGACCGAGACGACCCAGCCCTTCCCCGAACATCCCACCCCACGCAGGGGCCCTGTGCTGGCGCAGGTGATTGATTGGAAAGGAATCGCAGGGATCCAACGGAGCGATCCCGGTAGGACCGGTTACTGGGCACAGAGCACTTAATACGCATGATCTCACACAGTCCTGCGAAATAGGTAGTACCCATTTAACAGATGAAACTGAGGCTCGGGAAGGCGCAATACCATCACACAACGGAAGCGCTGAGAAAATTGAGGCTCAAAGCAGACAGGAGACTTTCCCAAAGTCACATAGAGAATGTAGTTGACAAGAGTCAAAACTCGAATTTGGTTATGACCCCTGCTATATTGCTTCACACTGCCTGCCTTTTTTTTTTTTTTTTTTTTTTTTTTTTTAATTCACATAAAGCTCTATGGATAGCGGCTGCTTAATTCTTGACAGTCCCTGAGAGCCAGACGTCTCATTCCCCATCTCCAGACTGGAAGACAGGAGTTACTTCATACGCTGGAGCCCTAAACTATTTAGGTTTGTTATAACTGACGACAGGGTTGGATCTTCTGCTCTTCTCCAGGCACGACTTGCTCCAGGAGAAATCCCCAAATGGTTCAGTTCCCCCAGATTCTCCTTCCTGGTGTTCTGAGATCTCGGACTTCCTTATCCCAGTCAAAACCTGTTCCCAAGAAAGAATTTGGCTTCTCATTTACACTGGAGTGATAACAGACTGATAATTGCTTAATTGCTATTCTTTTCCAAGCCAGTTTCATTTTCTAACTTAATAATAGCTACAAGCATCAGGTGATTACTGTGTGCCTGATCTTTGCTAAGCACTTTGTGAACATTATCTCTCTTAAAACGGAAAGACCTTGGGCAAAATAATGTAAAAGTCCCTGATAAGATTCTGCCCCCAGGCAAAATGAGGGGAGGCTTACAGAGAGCAAAGTCAAAGAGATAGAATGCTCTTTCATCCAAAAGCATGACCCTGCTCAACACCCTCTCACAGAGCCCCTAGTATTCATTAAACACCTACTATGTGCTGGGATACAACTCTGCTAAACGTTTCACTTAGATTAACTCTTACGCCCCTCAACAACTATACAACGTGTTATTTTATCCTATCTAAAATGAAGAAACAGAGGCTCAAAGATGTAAGGAAGCAACCTGTGTAAAAAAAATTTTAGTAGGCTCCACGATCCAACGCAGCACTTGAACTCGCGACCCTGGGATCAAGACCCGAGCTGAGATGGGTAGTCAGATGCTTAACCAACTGAGCCACCCAGGCGCCCCTCAACCTGTATAACTTTTAAGTGGAAAGGCTGGTATACAGCACCAAGGTATCTGACTCCAAATCTGATTTGCCACATTTCCTTCAACACAGCGACCTCCCCAATCGTGGCCAGAGGTACCATCAAAAAGCAGAACTGGGGGCACCTGGGTGGCACAATGGGTTAAGCCTCTGCCTTCAGTTCAGGTCATGATCTCAGGATCCTGGGATCAAGGCCCCGCATCGGGCTCTCTGCGCAGCAAAGGGCCTGCTCCCCCCACCCCCTGCCTCTCTGCCTGCCTTTCTGCCTACTTGTGATCTTTCTATCTCTGTGTCAAAATAAATAAATAGAATATTTTTAAAAAGAAGAAAAAAAAAAAGGCAGAGGTAGTTCAGTGAACTTGCCTCACCCTCCAAGTTCCGTCTCCCTCCCCCACACCATCTTCAGGACCTGGTCTGAATTGGAGATCCTCAACCTGGGCTCTGTTTCCGTCCTGCCACTAACATCTAGAGCAGCAGCCACCTTAAGTCTCCTGCAAACAAAGCCATTTTCTTTCTCCCCCCGGGGCCTTTCGGCAGACTGCTCCTACTACCAACAACCCCTAGGCACCCTCTCCCTGCTCAGCGCATTGACTTAGCTCAGTCCTCACCTCTTCCAGGCATCTTTTTCTCACTGCCCAAGCTGAACGAGGCACCCTGCCTCCAGGCTCCCAAGGCTTCGCTGTCTCAGGACACCTCTATGAGCCATTGGAATCAACTTACCAAGCTGAGTTTGATTCTCAGTCCTGCCTTTTATTAGCTCGATGACCTTGAAGACATCACTTAGCCTCTCTAAGCCTTGGTTTTCTCATCTGTCAAATAGATTCTGCCCCCTAGCATGAGAAATAAGACAACAAATACAAAGGCATCTGGATGGCTCAGTTGGTGAAGTGCCTCAGGTCATGATCTCAGGGTGCTGGGATGGAAGCCCATGTCAAGCCCCACATCAGCCCCATGCTCACCAGGGAGTCGGCTGGTCCCACTCCTTCTGCCCCCGCCCCCTGCTGGTGCTCGTGTGCTCTCTCTCAAATAAATAAATATAATCCTTTAAAAAAAATTTAATAATAATTTTTAAAAGACAACAAGGGAAGCTTAGGTAGCTCAGTCAGTTAAGCGTCTGCCTTCGGCTCAGGTCATGATCCCAGGGTCCTGGGACTGAGTCCTGCATTGGGCTTCTTGCTCAGCTGGGAGCCTGCTTCTCCCTCTGCCTGCCTCTCCCCCTGTTTGAGCTAGCTCGCTGTCTCTCTCTCTCTCTAATAAAAGGGGGGAAAAGAATTTTAAAAAAAGAGAGCAAATGTAAAGAACTTATCCCATACCCTGGCATAATAATTGTCAGATACATTACTTACACATTTAAAGTATCCCAAATGGGGCACCTCAGTGGCTCAGTCCATTAAGCGGCTGCCTTCAGCTCAGGTCATGATCCCCGGATCCTGGTATGGAGTCCCACATCGGGTTCCTCCTGCTCAGTGGATATCCTGCTTTTTCCTCTTCCTCTGTCTGCTGCTCCCTCTGCTCGTACTCTCTCTCTCTCTCTGTCAAATAAATAAATAAAACCTTTTTAAAAAAATAAAACATCCCAAATATTTAGCACTCAATAAATAGGACGTGAAACTTGCTGAAGGATAGGATAATTGTGAATTGTCAGAGGATTTTATGCAACCCTGGAGTCCTGGGGACCCCAGAGCCCCCATCTGGGGCCTCATACTACACAGAGAAAGAGAAGAACCAGAGTATCCCAGAGCAGGCACCAAAAGCCCACAAGAGGAGTGTTGTACCTTTGACCTCTGCTATTGCCAGAGCCTCCAACACAGACTTGCATCCCCCCCCCCACCACCAAATAAATATACCTCTCCATCCTCATTCAAAGAGTCAGCAGACAAGTGAAGACATGGTATATCTATCTCATGGCTGGGTGATAGAGTTTTCCTTATTTGTTATCATGTGGGATCGGTGCTCTGTTTCTCTGAGTGAACTGGAGATTGGGCTCGGCAGGACCCCTTACTTTCTTTCCTTTTTTTTTTTTTTTTTAAGATTTTATTTATTTATTTATTTATTTATTCAAATAGGTAGAGAAGCAAGCAGAGAGAGAGGAGGAAGCAGGCTCCCTGCCAAGTAGAGAGTCTGATGTGGGGCTTGATCCCAGGACTCTGGGATCATGACCTGAGCCAAAGGCAGAGGCTTTAACTTACCACTGAACCACCCAGGCACCCGACCCCTTACTTTCTTAATTGAAAACTTGAAAATAGGGGGTGCCTGGGTGCTCAGTGGGTTGAAGCCTCTGCCTTCAGCTTGGGTCATGATCCCAGGGTCCTGGGATCGAGCCCCGCATTGGGCCTCTGCTCAGCAGGGAGCCTGCTTCCCTTCCTCTCTGCCTGCCTCTCTGCCTACTTGTGATCTCTGTCAAATAAATAAATTAAAAAAAAAAAACTTGAAAATACTGTTGCAAGCTGGAGTTGTCTTTCCCCTTCAATTTTCCTCCTGGAGAGGACTGCCCTTTTAGCATAAAGACAAGCCATGTTATGCCAACAGAAGCCATCTTTAGTAGACACGCGGGGAGGGGACTTGTAATAATTTGTGGCTCTGCTCAGCGACATCCGAATATCCACCAAGGGTAGAGCTGGACATAAACCTTGGTGAGATCTAGACCATCATCAGTTGAGACCTAGAGATGGGAGGCTAAGAAGGTGTAAAAACATTAATAAATAAATAAAAAGGATTGAAGACTGAGGACAGAGACACTTGAGGGCACCCATCCAAAGCGGATGGGGTGGAAGGAGAGGAGCCCCCACGGGAAAAACAAAGAAACTGTTTGGCCCATTTTGTGCACCTCGGTAAACGTGTTCATAATCAGCCATGAAGGCTCTTCAGGGAAGAGCTGTATTGGCAGGCCCTTCCCATACATCACAGAGCCCAGTGGTAGGGTGCCATGATTCCCTGCAGAGGTGTTTGTTTGTTTGTTTATTTGTTTTTAAGATTTTATTTATTTATTTGACAGAGATCACAAGTAGGCAGAGAGGCAGGCAGAGAGAGAGAAAGGGAAGCAGACTCCCCAGTGAGCAGGGAGACCAATGCGGGGGCCGATCCCAGGACCCTGAGATCATGACCCGAGCTGAAGGCAATGGCTTTAACCACCCAAGTGCCCCCCCCACCCCCAGCAAAGGTTTTAAACTTCAACACAAATCTGGGTCCTAACCTTACAGACCGGCTGTACTACCTTAAGCAAGTTTCCTAACTTCTCTGGGCTATTTGCAAAGTGACTGGGAGGTCTGCCTCAAAGGATAATAAGCCAGACGGAAAGCACAAAGAAGCCCTGGGGATGACGCCGAATTCCTTCTCCTGTTCCCTCTGGGGCAGGGAGCAGCTTTTCTTCTTTGCGGCCCTTCTCACTTCTCCTGGCACCGAGTTGTCCGGCCCCTTTGCCCACAGTGTGGGGAGTGGCTCTCCCTTGCTCTGCTTCTCCTGGAAGCGATCATAGCTTGCTGCTGCAGAGCGGGCCACCTCACTAGGCTACAAGAAGGAGCAAAACTAGTCTCATGGAACGGTTGGTTAGTTTTTTGTGTGATTTGTACTTTTCCGTGATTTTTTTTTTTTTTTTAAGTATTACCCTAGAGTCTTCAGGACAGAAAATACCTTAAAGACGAGCTTGCCCAGTGTTCTGGCTTTAGGAATAGAGCCCAGAGGATTTTTTCAAGGTCACCCAGCAAGGGAGCAGCAGAGCAGAGATGGAAGCTGCAACCTCTCTTCACTGCTAGGCCAAGGCGTTTGTCACTGATGCTGTCCTCCCGTTAAGCGGTCTGCTGCCCAGCCCCCTGGCCGCCAAGCTTCTGGGGCGGGGGATCTTCCGGATTCATGGAACTGGCATTTATTACTAAATGACACTACGTGCCAGGCCCCATGTTGGGCCCCCAAGAGGACTAGGAGGCTATATCTCATGGGGAGGAGAGAAGGGTTACCTGGACCTACAAGTTAAGTAATCTCCATAATGATTTATATTAAAAAGTGAAGATACTGTCAGTTTTCTGCTCAGAGCACTCTACTGTCTCCTCCTCCCATCTGGAGTAAAAACAAATATCTGGGTGCCTGGGTGACTCAGCGGGTTAAGCCTCTGCCTTCAGCTCAGGTCATGATCCCAGGGTCCTGGGATCGAGTCTCACATCCGGCTCTCTGCTCAGCAGGGAGCCTGCTTCCCCTCCCCTCTCTGTCTCTCTGCCTACCTCTGATCTCTCTCTCTGTCAAATAAATAAATAAAATATTTTTAAAAATAAAAATAAAAACAAAAATCTACTCAATGGCCTGCAAGACTCTACATGAACTCTGCCTTCCATCCTCACCTTGACTTCTCTGAGCTTCTGTCCTACTCTTCTCCATGTTTAGTGCACTTGGCCTTCGTGATGTGATGTTCCTTCATCAAGCACACTCCCACTTCAGGGCCTCTGCCCGACCTTGGAATCTCTTCCCTGCACCTTCCCCCTCTTCCTTCATGTTTCTGCTCAAATGCCACCTTATCAGAGAAGGCTTCCCAGACGTTCCACATAAATTAGCAACCCACCTCCATCCCTAGCACACCCTGGCCTGCTTGAACTTGCTTCAAGACACCCACCACCATCTGACATGCGGCATTTCCATGTTTATGAGTTTATGGTCTACCTCTCCCCCGTTAGAATGTTAGCCCTAGAAGAGGAGGGACTTAGTCTGTTCCGCTCACTGGTGTATCTCTAGGTTATAAAATAGAGCCAGACGTGTATTATGTGCTTGTGATATTGTGATTTTAATAAGAAATTTATATTTGGTCTTCGGTTCCTGGCAGAGAGCTCTAAAATCCTTGGAATTTCCCAAGAGATTAGAATGATAAAGGTATCTTTTGTTATGTTAACGAGGTGACTTATGGAAAGCCCCTAGGTCACCTAAGGATGGGGGGGTGAGGGCGCTGGTTGTTAGGGGAACCAACCCTGTTCATGGAGACTTGGGATTTTCAGCCCGAACCCAGGACCTCTGAGATGGGAAGGAGAGCTGGAGGTTGAGTTCCCATGATTTATTCAGTCATGCCTAGGTGATGAAAGCCTCTGTTAAGAACTCCAAAGGATGGGGTCCACAGAAGCTCCTAGACTGGTGAGCTTGCGGAGATGCAGGGAGAGTGGATGGGTGATCAGACCCTTGCCCACACCTTGCCCTGTGCGGCTCTTCCAGCTGGCTGTCCCCGAGTTACACCCTTTCATAATAAACTGCATAATAAACATAATAGACTTACTCTAGTGAGTAAGATGTTTCTCTGAGTTCTGTAAGCCGCTCTAGCAAATTAATCAAACCCAAGGAAGGGATTGTGGGAACCTCTGATCTCTAGACAGTAGGTTGGAAGAACAGGGGACAACCTGGCCTCCCAGCTAGCATCCGATGAGTGGGGGGGAGGGGGGTCCTATAGGACTGAGCCCTCACCCTGTGGGATCTGATGCCATCTCCAGGTAGATGATGTCAAAACCGAGTGAAGCTGTAGGACCCTCAGCTCGTGTCTGAGAATTAGTGTTGGAAACCCCGGAGCACTCCGTGTTTGTCACCTGGACACAGCCTGACGAACACGGGTTGTGGGAACGGGGGCAGAGTGCAGAGGACGGAGCGCAGTTTCCACTTTCTGACTCCTCAGCACTTCCATTCTTTGACTTAACTTGAGCGAAATTAGGACTGTCCTTCCAGCTGCATACCATTCCCAGCTTTGAAATTAATTAATGCTTTGAATTAAATAGAATTTGCTACATCTGGGTGTGTCCATCATCACCATGGTACATCTTGGTTGGTTAGTTGTTGTTTTTTAAGATTATTTTTTAGGGACGCCTGGGTGGCTCAGTTGGTTAAGCAGCTGCCTTCGGCTCAGGTCATGATCCCAGCGTCCTGGGATCGAGTCCCACATCGGGCTCCTTGCTCAGTGGGGAGCCTGCTTCTCCCTCTGCCTCTGCCTGCCATTCTGTCTGCCTGTGCTCGCTCTCTCCCCCCCCCTCTCTCTGATAAATAAAAAAATAAATAAATAAATAAAAATTATAAGATTATTTTTTAAAGATTTTATTTATTTATTTGAGAGAGAGAAAGAGCAAGTGGGCACATGGATGGGGGATGGGGGGGCATTGCAGAGAACAAGCAGGCATTCCCTCTGAGCGGGTCTCTATTCGAGGACCCTGAGATCATGACCTGAGCTGAAGTCAGAGGCTTAGCGAACTGAGCCACCCAGGTGCCCCTAAGATTTTTTTTTTTTTTTTTAAGTAATCTCTGTACCCAACATGGGCCTGAGATTCATCTCTATACTCACAACCCTGGGATCAAGAGTCACATGGGGCCTGGGTGGCTCAGTGGGTTAAAGCCTCTGCCTTCTGCTCAGGTCATGATCTCAGGGTCCTGGGGTCAGGCTTTCTGCTCAGCGGGGAGCCTGCTTCCTCTTCTTTCTCTGCCTGCCTCTCTGCCTACCTGTGATCTCTCTCTGTCAAATAAATAAATAAAATTTTTTAAAAAAGAGCCACATATTCCATCAACTGAGTCAGCCAGGCGCCCCTTCGCTGGTAAATTTTCAACAAAAATGGGGAGCATTTTCCTAGAAAGAGGAAAGGAAATCCAGGGAGCCGTCTCCGGGATCCCTGGATGCAGATAGAGCCCGGTCCTAATTATAGGTCTGCTACTTTTTTTGCCCTCCTCCTTCTTCCTGCAACTATTTTTTTTTTTTTAAGATTTATTTATCTGACAGAGAGAAATCACAAGTAGACAGAGAGGCAGCCAGAGAGAGAGAGAGAGAGAGAGAGAGGGAAGCAGGCTCCCTGCTGAGCAGAGAGCCCGATGCGGGACTCGATCCCATGACCCTGAGATCATGACCTGAGCCGAAGGCAGCGGCTTAATCCACTGAGCCACCCAGGCGCCCCTATTTTTTTTTTTAATTGTGCTTAGATACAACATAAAATTCACACTTTAACCTTTTTTTTTTTTTTTTTTTAAAGATTGACTTATTTTAGGGGCGCCTGGATGGCTCAGTGGGTTAAAGCCTCTGCCTTCGGCTCAGGTGATGATCTCAGGGTCCTGGGATCCAGCTCGCATCGGGGGCTGCCCACAGCGGAGAGCCTGCTTCCCTTCCTCTCTCTCTGCCTGCTTGTGATCTCTATCAAATAAATAAATAAAATCTTAAAAAAATATATTGACTTATTTTAGAGTGAGAGCATGGGAGGGGCAGAGGGAGAGTGAGAGAGAAACTCAACCCAACTTTGCACTCAGTGCAGAACCCAACATAGGCCTCCATCCCACAACCCTAAGATTACGACCTGAGCCAAAACCAAGAGTCAGGTGCTTAACTGACTGAACCTCCCAAGCACCCCGACTTTAACCATTTTTAAGTGTACAGTGAAGCGGCCTTAAGCGTCATTCACATTTTGAGCAACCACCACCACCGTCCATCTTCGGAACTTCCGCCACATCCCAAACCAAAATTCCTGTACTCATTAAACAATAACTCCCTGTCTTTCCCCCCCCAGCAACCACGATCTACTTCTTATCTCCATGAATTTCACTACTCTAGGTACCTTATATAAATGGAATCACACAGGGGCGCCTGGGTGGCTCAGTGGGTTAAGCCTCTGCCTTCGGCTCAGGTCATGATCTCAGGGTCCTGGGATAGAGCCCCACATCGGGCTCTCTGGCCAGCGGGGAGCCTGTTTCCCCCTCTCTCTCTGCCTGCCTCTCTGCCTACTTATCAAATAAGTAAATAAATACAATAAATAAACACTCTGTCAAATAAATAAAATATTTTTAAAAAAATAAAATCAGTGGGGGTGCCTGGGTGGCTCAGTGGGTTAAGCCGCTGCCTTCAGCTCGGGTCATGATCTCAGGGTCCTGGGATCGAGTCCCGCATCGGGCTCTCTGCTCAGCAGGGAGCCTGCTTCCTCCTCTCTCTCTCTCTGCCTGCCTCTGCCTACTGGTGATCTCTGTCAAATAAA